>NC_058410.1:11872493-12093764 GCF_002201575.2 Neomonachus schauinslandi | reverse complement strand
CTTTCCTTTCCTTTCCTTTCCTTTCCTTTCCTTTCCTTTCCTTTCCTCTCCTTTCCTTTTTTTCCTTCCCTTCCCTTCCCTTCCCTTTCCTTCTCTTTTTTCTTTTCTGCAGCTGCCATCAGAAGAATAAAGCAGAAGCAGAAGGTGGTTTAGAAGTCTTATCTCTTAACTCTTGCTAACGTGCTTCTCCTGTTTTTACTTATTCAGTCCCACATCTTAGTATATTCATATAATTTTAGTCTAGAAGCCATTCATTTGGAATA
Organism: Neomonachus schauinslandi; assembly: GCF_002201575.2. NCBI lineage: Eukaryota > Metazoa > Chordata > Mammalia > Carnivora > Phocidae > Neomonachus > Neomonachus schauinslandi. Next base: position 12,093,501 of record NC_058410.1, on the reverse strand, counting down.
AATATGATTTTGAGATAATTTGTCAGTTATGTGGAATTTCTAAAGCTTGTTATTTCAGAGGATGTGAACTCAAAATCTGGGTTTTTGTCTGAAATGGCCCTGATGTCTTTGCTTAGCAAATTTTTCTTTTAAGGATGAAGCATATTTATTGAATAAATACAATTGTCTTTAACATGGTCCGGAATAGACCAGCCCCTGGATTCTACTCCCTTTCTCAACAACAGTTCTCCACACTGGCTTTTCTTTCATTTCCTAAAATACAGAGTAACTCCACCCCCCTTTTGCCCCAGGACCTTTGCATGTGAAAATCCAAGTAACCAGAAATATTCTGTCCTGGTTCCTCCCCACTCTCCCGACTTGGTTATTAGTTATCCTTTCATTAGGTCTTATCTGAATCATCATTTCCCTGGGGAAGCTTCATGGACCCTTTAGACTAGGTTAAATCCCCTTATATAATTTATAGCCCCATGTACCCATCCTCTGGAGTCCTCATCACATTTGTAATTTTACAGTTTTTTGGGGGTGTGCGCATGATTTGATTTGCATCTATCTTGATCACTGGACCACAAGTTCTCTGGAGGGAGGAGCCAGGTCTGTCTTTGCTCCCCTCAGCATCCCAGGGCTGTGCATGCTCTCTGGCATGGAGCTGTTCAATAACAATTCATTGAATAAATTGTAAAGGGAATATTTAAACTATTTCAGTCAGCAGAATGTATTAAATAACCTCAACTATTCCAAAAGCACACATTTACATATGAACAAAGATATGCTAATTAAAAGGCTTCTAAGTTATTCATAACCATTCCCTAAGGGGTGTCTGTTGAAGGCACCCGAGGTTGGCCCATTTGGGCTTACTATGTGTTCATGAAAGTTCAATTGGGTTTTATTTTTAAATATTCCATATTCCAGACCTCCTAATAATTCAAATTAACTCTCCTCAAGTTAATCTTAATTAATAAGGCTTTATTACATATTGATATATGGAAATGGAAGAATAAAAATAAAAGGTCATTAACCAGAAAGGGTTAGTATCTCAGCCCACTGTAGATTAGTTTATAAATAATTAGATAAGGGGAATCGAGAGAGAAAAAATGAAACTGTTCAAGGATTAAAATGTCTTATTGTTAATTGTTTTTATAATTAGTTGTATTTGGGATTTATTTGACACTGATTTGAAAAGATAACAATGAAACCCAAAGAAGAATTGTGTCATATAATCCACAGAAATACATAATAAACACATTTCCACATAATTAAAATTGAGAATCTAAGCTGGAAAAGGCAGGAGAAAATATTTAGTCCAACTTCCCTGCTAATATAGTAATCCTTCCTTCCACAACCCTGAGAGTTGATCCCATTCTGATGTTAAATTGCAGGGCACCTTGTTCCGTGTAGGGGCAGTTCAAAGCAGGAGATAGTTTTTCTCATGTCTCACTGAAATCTGTCTTCTGACAACTCACGCCGCTCGCCTTCCTGAGAAACACATACCAGGTCTCTTCCCTTTCTTGTCTCAGCCCTTTAAGTGGTTGATCGTGGCTATCATGACACCCTGATTGTTCTTTTTTGGACAAAAATGTCTCCATTTCTCAAGACCTCACAATCCTGAATTGGCTTCCTTTGCACAAATTCTTGTTTATCTAGTTCACTCAGCTACTTTCTCTTTCATTCGGACACAGAGTTTAATGATGCAGCTTTTCCAGCATCTACCCCGTGTGGTTCCTTGTTGCTTTCAGTCGGGAGCACACCCACCCACCTCATCGACCTCCAACCTCGACTCTCTGAGCCCACTGCCTTTGCTTCATCTACATGTTCTCCCTGTTGATCATCACTTTCATGGACGTCTCTGCAGTACTTGACCTTTCTTAGTTTGCTCATAATAATAACTAACCTTTTCTTACTATGCAGTATGTGAAGGGCTTTATAAGGACATTTATTCTTAAACAAAGTCCTAGATACTATGATCATCTTTATTTTACAGATAAGGAAACCGAGGCACACAGTTACATACATTCTCTAAGATCACATCCAAAACTGGGCTTTGAACCCAGGCTGTTGGATGTTGGTGTCCTTGGCTCTGGGCAGTAGGTTAAATCACTGAAAACTTTAGCATCAACTCTGAGAAATTCCTCCATTTTATCTCAGAAGGCAAAATCTTTTATTTTTTTATTTAAAAAATTTTTTAGATTTATTTATTTATTTGAGGGGGGGAGAGGCAGAGGGAAAGGGCGGGAGAGAATCCTCAAGCAGACACTCCATGGAGTGTGGAGCCCCACACAGGGCTTGATCCCACGAACCTGAGATTATGACCTGAGCTAAAATCAAGAGTCAGATGCTTCGCTGACTGAGCCACCCAGATGCTCCTTTTTCCTGGGGCTGGTTTAAATCCTTTCTGGGTTCAAAACAGTGAAAAATTATAGTGCTCTCTGCCATGTGTTTGATTCAATTCAAAATCGAAACAACCCTAAGAGATAAAAATCATCCAAGGACGTCCAATAAAATTCTGATTCTTAATATATTGAAGAGTTGAAGAAATTGTAGGGTTTTTTTGGTTCTACTGTTAATCCATATGCCTACACATGTATAGAAGCAGAGGTCAAACGAACTTAACAAATGAAGGGAAACTGCTCTGCTTCCAACAACTCATTTTTATTCATTCGATAAATATTTATTGAGTACCAACTAAGAGTTAGGGCCTATTCTAGGCACCAAAGACAAGATAACAAAGTGAACCACATGGATAATGTCCCTTTTCTTATGGAACTCCCATTCTAGTGTGGGAAGATATATAGCAAACAGATAAACGAACAGAGATTTAGTATGTCAGGTGGGGATAAGTACTATGCAAAAGAATAAAGTAGGGTTTGGGACAAAGCGATTACTGAGAGTCGTTGGGGGAGGTGAAGGAGCAGCCTAGCAGAAATCTGGGGAAGAATGTTCCAGGTGGAGGAACAGCAGTGGTAAAGGTGCTCGGTGTGGGAGAAAGCCAAGAAGTCTGGAAGAATGGCTGAGTTCAAGGAGGGAGCAGGAGGTGGGGCAGCGGAGCCCAGGGAGGCCTGGGGGTGGGGGAGAGGGCATAGGGTGTCAGGCTGAAATGCTAGCTGGTTTGTGAAAGGCAAGTTTGGTTGATAGACCGGAGAACTGTATGCACTAAGAGTAGAGACCAGGCTGACAACAGGTTGGAAGTATTGATCTTGGCAATGCCAAAAGGAGGGCAGGGACGTGTGTGTGTGTATGTGTGTGTGTGTCTAATTTTATTTCTGATTTTAAGCATTTGCACCGCATTCTGAATCTTAGAATTCTATTACATTGCTTCCTTTCCATGATTAAAAAGAGAAGGTCTTAAATGGAGGAGGAATCAGGTGTTGTCATCTGACTTGGGGCTGTGGTCTGACAGGATGATGCTTACACTTGGTTTGTTATCATTACCACTCTTCAGTTCCAATGTTTGAAATGAAGGCATGTGACTCTTCCTAGCCACTGGACACAAGCAAGCCCAGAGCTATATAGTCACAGTTCAGTGTCCTATGGGAGGGAGGAAAGACAGACACTAAGCTGATTAGATTCTGTGCCTTACATTTATTCTAGTGCCTAGTTTGCCACCTGTATATATTTGTTAAAGTAAATGAGCTAAAGCATCCATACTGGGTCTGGTATTTATTACGTTTTCCATTAAATATTTTCTCTGTATGCAATACATGTCGGACACTGCTCCAGGCACCGGGCATAGATGGGAGGACAGGCAATGCCCCACCCCCAGCAGGTTCCATTCCAAGCGTATCCTGACAGTGTTCACCCCCTAATTTCTTCTGTCAGTGGCCACTGCTTGCTAGTTTCTGACACCCTCCAAGGACGGCAGGAGAAGGAATCTCTTGATGCTTCTTTTGGAAGGTCAAATTCTTTCAAAATGTTTTTCTCAACCCTTTTTGTGTGTGCCCGTTTTGCTGGGGGCTTAGACATGGGTTTGGTCTGCCTCTTGGGTCATCCTGCTGGAAGAGTGGGGATCACCGCCAAAGGGAGCTAAGGAGCACTCATTGACACTGGGGCCCATGCTTGTCTGAATAGGATGTTGTCTTTGAATTGTGTCTCCCAGATTTCTAGGTTGAAGTCCTAAGCCCGGTACCTTAGAATGTGACCTTCTTAGGAAATAGGGTTGTTGGAGGTGTAATTAATCAAGTTAAGATGCAGTCCTACTGGAGGCGGGCAGGCCCTGAATCCAACACGACTTGGATTTATAAGAAGAGGCCGCAGAGACACAGACACGAGAGGGGAGAATATCATGGGATGACAGAGACAGAGTGCACTGCTGCAGGTGCAAGCCAAGGAATGCCACGGATTGCTGGCAAACCCCCCAGAGCGGAGGGGGAGGCAGGGCAAGAGTCTCCCCGAAAGGTTTCAGATGGAGCTCGGCCCTGCTGTCCTTTAAATTCAGCCCCAGGGTCTCCAGAACTGGGAGAGAATACCTTTCTGTTGTTGCCGGCCACCCAGTTTGTGTTCCTTTGCTACCACAACCCTAAGAAATGAATATGGATGTCATTTGTGCTTTTCCACCCTTCCCAGACCGACCCTCTGCACATTGACCTTGCAGCAAAATTAAATTGTCTGTGTGCAGGTTGATGCTGATTGCATTCGGCCTCTCGAAGTTCTAGAGAGAGGAGGCAGCGTTTTGTCATCTCTCTATTTCTGGCACCTAGAGGAGGTTACGAGTACTTGTTGCATGCACTCAGGTGGCACCAACAGATTGAATGGCACAACTTTCTGGACCATTCGATCACTTTGTCACTCTATGAGTTTCAATCTGCAATTGTTTAGCTCTTTCTCCAGGGGACGGGGCCTGCCAGCCTCACTCTGACTGTAAAGCATCCTCCTTAGGAAGACCAAAATAACAAATACAAAGACCTCAGCGGGCAAAAGCAAAAAGCTCACAGGGCTGTCTTACTCATTGCGGGCTGCGTGTAATTAGTCAAGTGTTGTTTTGGAGCTGAGAAAGCACAATGCTCCTTCTTCCTGGATCACTGCTTGGCTTTGTTGAACATTTGTTTTTTTTTTTTTAGAAATGTACTTGCTTCTACTGGAAATCCACTAAATTAGACTCCATATAGGTCCTCAAATTTAAAAAATGGATTAAAACTTGCCATCTAGAATAAAGATATTGCTGGATTTGGGAAGCCTGCTGATGCACGAAAATGACTTATTTGTTATACTCTTCTAAGTTATATGTAAAAACGAAATGGGCTCCAACCTTGGCAGGCTCCAGAGCTCCTGTGGGGCTGGTCCCTCTGCCCCGAAGGCCTTACATAAAGCTTCTGTCCAGTCTCCTGCTGCCCGGATGTGGACACTGAAGAAGTTCTCCTGAGGAGCGGAGGTGAGGGTGAAGGGGTGCCACTCCAGCCGGGATACGGAGGGGCACTGGATCAGGACGTACTGCCCCGGGGCCATTTTAAAGTTCCGCTTTTTCATGTGAAGTTCTAGAACTCCAGACGGGTGGCTCACCACCTAAATCAGAGCAAGAGAGTCGTTTGCCTTTTTTCCTCAGGTGAAGGGAGAAAACAATGACTTTTGTCCACCAGAGGATTTTACATTCTAGAACCGGCTTTTTTGAGGTGTCCTTTCCATCTGCCATTTGCTGTTACCTTCCAAGGATCTTTGCCATCCCTTTTATATCTGGCTTGGCAACTCCAGCAAGCGTGAAGCTTACCTCCTTCAGAGTGCCATCTGAAATTTGGGTAGCTGCACCACGTGGTGTCTGACACGTGACTTTATGCCCCCGACGGCCAAGCTCTCGCTAGCGCACTTAACCAGGATCAAGAGGATAGGAGCCAACATATGAGACACTGCACTTAATGATGCTTAGGGTTATTAAAATACCCACCGAACCATCTCCATGGTTTTAAAATGTAGGTCCTGTCTGTTACCATTTTCAGTGACCTGTATCTTTTCTCAATCCCTGGTTGATTGGGCCCTATTATTTTTTCATTCTAAGTGGGAAACAATCCTCAAATTCACTGTGACATGTTTCGCTTTGTTTTTTTTTTAGTCAGGTCTCATCCATGGTCCTGCTCAGGCTCTGAGTTTGAGGTGTATGGAAGTAGCAGGCAAAGACTCTCCTTGCTTTTTTAAGAGCCTTGCCAAGTGCTGCTTATCGGAAGGAAAGAACTGATTTCCCTTCTTTGATTTCCATCTTGTTTCCTGGAAAAAAAAAAAAAAATCTCTCTAGGCTCCCGTGTCTTCTTTTGTGGCAGGAGGTGAAAGGGAGCGAAAGCAAATGTCTAGATCCTGTGACAGTATTTTTCCATTTGGAAGAGGATCTCAGCGCATTTTAATCATTAGTTCTGTTTCCCATCTCCCTACTGATATTTGTTCTGATTCTGCTGTTAAATTGTCTCCCTAGTAACGGCTCTAGTGGATTTCCAGAAGTTTTACTGTCTGGCTTTTGACGTAGCCTGATATCCTTTGGTGCTTAACTTAAAAGCAGCAACATGGAAACAGCTTAAAACAGAAATATGAAGCAATTTCTATGCATCTGCTTTCATGAAGACAGTTAAGGAGAAAGGGGATTCTGTTAATATTGTATTAGCAATATAAGTTTGGTTAGCAGAGCATTTCTTCTTGGACCTTTAAAACACCGGGGGCCGGGTCTTTGGTACTTTTCAGTCTCCTAGACATGTTTTCCATCTTCCTCCAGCATTTGGTAAATTGGAGAGCTGTGAGGAGGGGTGCAAGGTTGGAAAACACTCCCTGGGGCCCTCACTCACTAGGTGGGGCTTCGCGTGGTCCCTCCCCTCTCACTCTCCCTCTCACTCTGAACCTGAGGGTGACCATTCCCTGTCCTCTGCTCAGTAGCTCCGAGGGGAGTGTGTGTCCTTGAAAATGTCTATTATTTGTGTGTTTGCAAAATCGCCATCTTTATGTGTTGAACGAAGTGATTATATTAGAAGTTACCATAACCAACGTAAACCAACCAAAGCTGAGTCAGTCCCCTTGCCCATCCTTCCCAACCCCCCAGTGAGAAGCTGAAATACCCCAACCCCCCAGTGAAAAACTGAAATAGAGAGCAAAACGGATGGTTCCTGGGCTGCACCGTAACCTTTATCAAAATTCCGTGTACCGGTCTGGAGCCCTGATCCCCGTCTTCAGTAAAATTAGTCACACTAAAAGATACGCGGGATATAAGCAATTATTAGAACAGAAGATGGGCCTCTAAATTACAGACCGTTCTGCAATAAAAATGGCAAATTAAAAACTTGGGCTAATAAAAAATTTTCATCTACACTCAGGCTTTTATTCACACATAAAGCTACACGCATACCTTGGTAATGACAACTTCTTGTTGAAACCGCCAGAACCTAATTATTCTTTCACACGCATATAAGACCACAGGGCCTAAAACCCATTTCCAAGCCTGTAGAGAGCAGCAGAGAGAGAGAGAGAGAGAGGAAAAGGAAATGAAAATAGAATCCAAATATTTTCAGTTTGAACGAAATCAATACATAACATGATGGGATTCAGACATTTTCCTTTAACTTTGGGCCAGTTATCAACAATAAAGATATCTCCTTGTATTAAATACTATAACATTCAATTATTCCTTGAAGTCTACAAGCTTATTTCAGAGATTAAACTCTTCTGTATTAGTTTTTATGCTTACTTGATCAATGATGCCTTTATGTAATTAGAAATAATTGAATTTGTAAAGAAATAGGAAAGCAGATTGATGTTTACGTTACATAGGATAGGGTCATAAATGCTCCCAACTCAGCCAAAGTCAAGGGCTTACAGAGATATATTCCTGAGCCAAAATAGGACATGGAGAATGAAATAAAAACATTGTGAACAGTAATTTTTTGGGCCACCAATGCGTCACAACTTGGGGGTCAGCCTGAAGAAGCACCCACACCTGCACACCCACACCCACACACACACACATTCACACACACAGGCATATCCAATGTTATCAGGAATAAGACATAAAGGTAGTGTCTCAGAACTTTAAATGTGGGTTTACAGAATCAGAACAAAATCCTCCGTAATCTTCTGGACAATTGTGACAGCGAATATTTCCATTCTTAATAAATCCCTTCCTATGTTAACCTTTTATGAGAATAATCAGTATTACTGAAGATCAGTTTGCCAGCAGGCTAGTCTTGTTCCAACTGTTGTGTACAAACATACACTTAAAATGTTTGAAGACTTATACTAGGTCTGATACCAAACAACGCCACGAGGCGTATGGTATTCTCTTTGTTTCACAGAAGAAGAAACTGAGGCTCAGCAAGATCAAGCAGATTGTCCGGGTCACAAAGGTAATGAGGTGCACCAGAAAAACATGACCCCAGAGGGGTCTGACTGCCTGCCCCGTGCACTTACCACCGAATTGTGCTTCTTTCTGTCCCGTGTTGACATTGCTACTGAGCCTTGTTTTACAAAACATTAGAGACTCAGTCATTCATTGCATTTTGGGATGTTAAGGGTTCTCTGAAATCTCATCTAATTCTTCATTTAAAGAAGAAAAATCCCTGACTTTGTGGAAACTGGTAGAGTGGTGTAGGGAGACAGAACTTGATCCCGGGGGAGCTCGGACTAGAACTCAAGCCTTTCATAATTTCCCTAAATCCTCTGCTTGGGATTCTAAGTGCACCTCGACCTTCCTGCTAGCACACTAGCTTAGGAGCAGGAACGATGTCTCACCCTTTTGAACTCGTGTTCACTAAAACCTTTCTGGCTGACTCACCATCTTTATTGCTCTTTACTCTTGCCCATTATCTTGTTTCGTCTGTTCTGTTGATGGGTCACAAGCCCTTTAGTGTTATTTTTGCTTCTGTTATCTTTCTTGTGTATTTCTCTTTTGTTTACTGCTGGGTCTGTTTGCATGGCATCTCTGCTCACCTACATCAACAATCCTTGCTTTTTCCCTGGGAGCCTCTTGTTCGCCTGATAAAGGCTCGATTTATGCAGGCAACACAAAACAATTTGACCCACTTATTCTTTTATGCCTCAGTGGGGTTCAGCAACGTGTTCAGCATAGCAGAGAGAACAAAGCCTTTTGTCCACCTGTGCTGTGGGTGAGGCGGTATGATGAGCAGAGTAAGGGAGAAGATAGGAAGGGGTAGACATGAAGGATGGGGTTGGACCAAGGGAACGAATCCTTTGGTCTCTTATGCTTGAATGAACCACAGAGTGTTTTGAGAATTGGTTTGGATATTTACAGAAAGGATAGCAAGAATGCAATTCTTTCTATGTGAGCTTAGAGAGATATTTGCAAAAACACTCACATAGTCTCTATGTACTTTTTACAAATAATCTTCCACGCCCATTTTAGAAAGTTTTAGACGTCACACACTTCATTTTGGTGGTGTCAAGTCAGTCATGGTCTCCGATTCTTCCATATTGATAAAAATGAAACAGATTATTTTTCCTTATATGGTTAGTCAGGAAAGAGAATGTAAGCTATGAATCCTTGGCTCTATCTCTACTCTAGTATATAAATTGATCCAGGAGGAGAAAGCCCAGTTTGGGTATACCGTGATACTCCCGGAGCCCCTGGAAGTTAGGGAGTGAAGGACAGGAGTGGCCAGAGGTGAATATTAGGTTATCCTTCAGCAACAACTGGGATAGACATGTGAGTAAAGACAGAAGGAGGCCAGGCCCCAGGGCAGGAGGGGCTCCTGAACTGAGTCTCAGAAGACCGGGCTTCTGGTCTCGGGGTTACCATCCCTCCACCTATGCCTTGTGGCAAATCTTGGGCCTTTTATGTTCAAATTTTCTGTTTTGTAAAATGAGAGTGTTGGAGAAAATTATTGGTTGGATTTCGTCCAGGCTCTTAAATGTTTTAGTTTTATTCATGGAGATAAATACAGTGTCAGGGGTATGTTCTCAAGGAGAGCAGTAGAGAGTGGACAAAGTGAGGGGTGGGAGAAGGCTGGAGCTTCAGAATGAATGTTGAAGAGAAGAGAGATGAAATTTCATGGCCACAAGAGCTCTGGTTTCTTGGTGTGGCTTTCCTGGGAATGCCTTTTGTGACCACAGGGAAGAAACTAAAACAAGTTCTCCATCTATTACATAAAGGGGCAGGGCTGTTTAATATCTAAATTTCTTTAATGCTAAAATACGCTATGGCTTCTTTGCTTTAGTTTTTCTTCTCAAAAAATACTCAAAAAAGTCATGGTACAGTGAATATTTTATGATGGAAATAAAGCTACGTTGATTTAAAGCTGCAATAACGAAACTTGTTTCTTCCACTTTCACTCCTGGTTTTTCATTCCTACCAGAAAATAAGAACATGCTGGCTCTGATTTTATTTTATGTGTGTGTTTATAAATGGGCTCTTTTTCTAGACAATAAGATTTCCAGGGGAAGGAACCATGTCTCTGCATCCTGAGTCTAGTGCAACTCCAAGCACATAAAAAAGAAAAAGTTTGCTGTACTAACTCTACCTCAGTTAAAGCTTCCTCCTCTACCGTTGATATCATGCCCTCGTAATTTAAAAAGCATTAGCTTTATTATTACTATTATTATTGTCACTTGTTGATGCTGTAGTTAAATAAAATAAGGTGCTTCTTTGGCTAAGGAAGACCAGGCTTCTTTTGAGACCAAGTTCCATGAGTAACTCTATACTCTGGAGCCTCTTATGTGTCCATGAGTTGGAGACAGAAGGGGGCTGAGGGTATAATTGGTTCCCTTGATCAGTTCAGTGTCTCCGCGGTGATGTACAAAAAGCATTCTCCCTCCTAACATGGGCAGTAGCGCACCACTGAAGGTGAAGTGACAAATGTTCTATCGATGAAAGAACTGTGAAAAGGCAGTTAGGAGAGGCAAAGAGGAAGAGATGGGTAGATGTGGTGCAGTGAAGCGCAAGAGCCCTTCCTTGTCCTTGGGATACCTTCTAGATTCAGTGTCTACAAGACATCAGAGAGAATATTGTACATTCAGCCAAGCAGTAATTGCACAACCCACACATGCTTTGAATCAGGATCCATTAAAAATAATGAGAAAGAGTGACAACATGAGTTTGGGTGTGCAAGGAGGTGTAGCAGGGGAGAGTTAACAGAGAGATGGGTAAGTTCTCCCCTTTTAATAATAATTAATGTCAGCATCTGCTGCCGAGCCAGCTATGGTCTGTATTCATGAGGTGTGGGAGAATATTGATTTTTTTTTTTTTAATGGAGATGCTGTAGCTGAAGATTTTCGAGAGGCATTCATGTTCCTCATTAATATGCAGGCTGGGTCGTGGCTACCAATAGTTGAGTTTAAGACAGAGACAATCTATACTGACCATTAAAAGAACCATAGTCTAATGGGCACATCTATTCCGGTTCGGTTTTACACATTCCCCCTAGCAGTTTTCACTTTTAAAATCCAGTGCTTAATTTAATATTTTCGAGGATTTTAGAAAAAGTCCATCCTTAGAGTCTTCATAAGTTGATGACTTCATTTCCTAATCCCCCACCATTTACATACTATTATCTCATTTTTAATGACACATATTTTGGGGGCACCGTTTCCTTCTAGTTTTAATCTGCTGGCTTTACTGATTTGCTTTTATGCATCACCCAGCTGCCCGATGGTTTGCATCGTACGAAGATTCCCGAGGAGACCAAATAGGGTCATTATTTCTATTTACCTATGCCACAAACTATAATGATGACAGCATGCCCAGGAAATCTTACTTTTGAGATCTTGTGGACATTATCGTCTATTCTAATGAATTCGGTCTCCTTTTGTCTACCATCATTATTTTAGTCATGGGAGCTTAATTAGAACAGGAAGTAAATGCATCTAATACCCCAATTTTTTTGATCCCCAAAGTTGCAGAAAGCAAGAAGGCAAGCTTAATAAGGAGGGCATGCTTCTCATTTGGTTGTTGCTTAACGTTCGTTGGAGAAGTGGTGCTATTAATTCCCAGAATGGCGAGGGCAGTTCTGCAGAGGGACGGGGAGTTGAGCTTCTGAGCTGAGGGTGGCAAGCCAGAGACACGGTTGTTAGTGCTTGCAATGTTGTGCGATCCGCCATAACAGACATCCACATTTAAATGTGAGTGCAGGAGCACATTTCAAAATGGACAGAATAATTTTGGCAGTAAACCTCTTTTAAAATGATCCATAACTAGATTTCTCCATTAGCACACTTAATAAAGAGTTGGCTTTGTCTAGTAGTGACATGGGCTGTTCTTTTTCTCAAGCATATAAAGCTCTAGTTCTTTTAACTATGGAGACAGCTATTTTTTTTTAAAAGCTCTTGGGTTCGCTCTTACCGAAGGCTCCTTGCCAGAAAATTGAGGCATGGGACACGGGGCCGCCTTCTGCCATTGAGCATAGTGGTCTCTACAGAAGGTGACATTGTGCCGCAGTTGACTCTCGAGAGTTTGGCCTCGAATGATCCGACTTGCCATTAAAACAAAACAAAACAAAACAAAACCTAAACATTTAAAATTGATTTTGTGCAGTCTGATGATACCACCGACATATATTCTACAGTGCGCTCTGGAATAACACTTCAACTGTCTTGAAACTCGGGCTGTCACTCATTTCTCTCAACATCTTTAAAAATAGGAATTTAAGAAGCTTCAAGTAACTTTGAAGATCCCAGAAAAGAAGTGCCCCTCTGCGGTATCCTGTGTTAAATTGAAAGTGTCTATATTAGAGAATTCATAATGAAGGGAAATTGTTTGAACACATCCTTTTGTAGACTGTTGAATTTAATTAGGTTACATCTCGTCCTGATTGCTGATTTGGGCTAATTGGCTAACTTTGTACTATTTGGGTCTTTTGCAGATTTATTTAACTTCTACCCTTTTTGGTTTGTTTTTGAGCACCTAGAAGTTTTCAAGTGAAGGAGTCAGAAGAAGTGCCCTGAATAATGATATTTTTTTCCCCCTAGTGACCACAAGCAGGAGTAGTGTTTGACAGGGTCAAAATAGGTCAGTGGGAAGTATGTCTTCAGGACTACATGATGAATCTGAGGGCGAAAAGGAAGGCTGTCTTCGTGAATGGAGCACTGGATCAAGAGTCCTGTAATTCTGCTATATTATATCTGCCACAAATGCAGCTCTGACTGACCTTTGACAAGTTGCTCTGGTGTAAGTTCCTCGATTTCCCCATTGGTGCACCGGGCTGCCAAGCCTAAGAATTGAGGTCATGTAATCCAGGAGTTGCTCAATTCCTAGGTGTTTATGAATAAAAACCATTGACTTATTTTTGAGGAACATGGTACTCAGAGACTGAGAAACTTTAGCATCACACAGGCTCATGTCCTGGGTAGTCTGTGGAGTAACATGTCCCCTTTTGCATCGTCAGGCATTAGAGGAGGGAGGGGCAATGACCCTGGGAACCTCAGACCTCAGCCTGGAGAACTGACATTTTGGCCCTTGTCCCAATCTGTGTCGTGGAAGGCATCCAAAGCATCCCTTTGCGTTAGATGAGCACAACTATCTGTGAATCTCCCATGAAATGTTGATGCCCAGACATGGGAAGGGTGAATAATAAATAGGAGCCAGAGGAAAAGATTCTGTAAATTTTAACACCATCATTCTCAAGCTCTAGGTAACATTCTCTATATTATCTAAACCTCAGAACATTTCACAAATGCAGTATCTTTTTAAAAATTAAAAAAAGTTATGTCTTCATCTACGCTATCCCATAATAGAAAGATTAGTGGGCTTTAACACATTCCAATAATCCTCCTTTACTTGGCATTTTGTATAGAATTTGCAAATTACTTTTTGCTGTAAACAGTAGCTGTAGAATACTTCAAGCTGAGAGGATTAAATGAAGCCCTTATCCCAAAATAAGCCTTTCAACTAAGTTAAAATGACTAAAATATTTCATCTTATGAAATGTTATTTGGATATTAAAAAAAATATATCTCCAACGCAACACTGGCCCATTGAAATCCTCTTGTGTGAATGCAGGGAGGCAGGATCCGGGGACGTGTGCATGATTTTTGAGACGAGGAGCTCTAGACCCATATGGATTATGAAGAGTCTCTCAAACGTGCTACAGGGGTTAATGCCCCAGCATCAGGAGAAGAATCCACAGAGAAAGGGAGGACTGGCAGTCTTTGGGGTGGAGTACTTTGGGACCATCCATCCTGCTCCCCGAAATATAGAGAGTCAGGGTGGGGGATCAAGCATCAGAAGAGCCAACTGCTGATCTTTTAAAGACCAGAAAGCCATTAGCCAGGCAGCAGCATAAATAGGAACATTGACTGACTAGGATTCTAAGGATGAACAGAGGAATCGGCAGTTTTTTTGGGTAAAAATGCCCCGGGGGAGCAATGCTTCCTTCTACAATGTCTGCGCATCTGACGAGCTGGTGGATGGTGGGGAGCCGTGGCAGCAGCAGAAATGACCTCCTTCAGGAAGGAGAGAGCTGAGCTGGAGGGAGGCCATTAGTGTGGGGAGGAGGAACGGAAGTGGCTTATCACGCAGAGCTGCCCTAGGGTCCTGAGTGAGCCCCTCTGTCACCCTGTCCTGTGTGCCTGGCCATGCCCCACAGTCTCTGTGGCCGAGCTCTTCCGAGTCAGGGCAGAAGCAGAGACCCCTCCAGGCTCAGCAGCTGCAATGCAGGGAGAAAAAAGTTCAAGAGAGGGGATGTGCTGGTGCACATTCCTGCAGGTGTGGAGGGATGTTTCCCGGGAGCCAGTGAAGAGCTGTTCTGCAGGGCTTATTATCAGAAAAGGTTGGGTTGTCTGAAGACGGGCGCCCTATGTCCGACTCTGGCATTTATTTGTCCTGGGACCTGGAGTGAATCACTTAACCCCCTGGACATGTTTCCTCCTTATGAAATAGGGCTGATGTCACCCCCTTCATTGGACAGGACTGTTGTTGGGATCAGACGGATCATGCACACGAATGTGCTCTTAACATTGTGAGATGGAAAAAAAAGCCATCGGTTTATGAAATAGTTAATGTGGGACAAAGTAGTGAATAGACATCAATGGGTTAGTTGGTCCAGAGTCATTTTGAGACTATTTAAAGAACTGAAAACATTGTATTTGAGCCGCACTACTCTAGTTTCCTGATGCAGAGATCAATAGTGTCAGGCAGGTGTTGAATACCAGAATGGCATTGTATGAGATGTTGAGGCAAGAAGGAATCCTAGAAGTCAGATGGGGAAACTGAGGTCCATAGAATTTGAAGGACTTGCACATGGCCACGCTGATGACTAGTGGCAGAGCCTAGGTCTGACTGCCGTCTGGCACACAGTTCCCTCCCCCACACCGGGTTTCCCAGTGGGTGGTTTTGGTTAGGCAGAAATGACATCTGGGTGTCCGAAATATATATCCTGACTAATCCCATGTAATTTGGATTGCGAAAATATGTTCTGAATGAAACACAGATTTATTGTTGTCCAGCACTCATTAAAATTTCTGCATCTTATAAACATGTCAAGACTCCCCAACAGACTTAGCAAGAAAAATAAAGATATTACTTCACCATCTATGTTGCTTATTTTCAGTTACTAAAAAAAGGTGTTTGCCCCAGTGAATGTTCTTTTCCATACCTTCTATGTGTCCTTTAGTTCCTGCCAGTCGTGTTCCTCCATCCGAAGGGCTCTCTAAGATGATTTTGAGGTTCACAGACATAAAATCTTACACTTTGAGCACACTATGGACTTACCCAGCCCCATGGATAGCCAGACTGATAAAGAAGATGATGAACACATGATGGGTGTACCAGAACAACTCATAGGAGACCTGTCTGATGAATTCGGTGGAAGAGGTCATGATCAAGATTAAAGCCAGAGAGATGATCAGGCCAGTAACACCCGCGATTGTCGTTAGCAATTCAGTGATGGTGTTCTAAAAGAAACAAGCACCATGACATTGATATCTTAGTTCTACTTTTCCATTTTAGGGTCAATATTTGAGAGTTCAAGCAGGGGGTAATTTAGGATGTTCTGATCAGGAGCATATTAGCCTCAAAAAGGGGTTCCCATATAACTCAAGATGGGAGCTTCCTTGTCTTTTCCTTTTCCCGTTTGGTGGCAGACATTTGCTTTGCTCCATATAAATGCCACTGATCATTTATATGTTTTCCATCTGTATAAATCAATGTTCCTGTCAAAGTTATTACGTTGAATTGAAATGAAGACAATATATGAAAATGCATTTTAAGATAAAATCTTGCAAAATAAATCCAAGTCTCAAGTTTTGAATCTTTAAAATAAAAATGTGGATTGCCATGCCTAATTGCATTTTAACATTAATAAACACTTTTTTGGAGAGATCCCTCAGGGCCATTCCTAATAAAGCAGCTGCACATTCTGTTCCCCTGGTAGTTTATTCTTGCTCTTGCTTTTTAATTGGAAGGACCATGACTTGCATTTCTTTCATGCCACCTTGGGAGGCTTGGAATAAGGCTTTGTAAATCCTAGGTGATCAATAAAGATACAGCTATTCTTATCTGGTAGACACTGCCAAAAGACCAGCATTCTGACCTATGAGTGTAAGGGATGGTTAAAGAGCCTTTTAGAATATGAATCACAAAGCACTTTGTATTTACTGTGAGTTTTCCATACTCTTGCCAAGTCATTAGTATTCATACATTGTGTTACTATCGTTGAGAGGACTGTGAGCTCAATAAACTCACACTGTATCTTTTGTCAGTAAAATCTCATTAATTTGGGCTGCTTTGAGATCTCAAGGTAATTTGGATAGGGACTTGTTGTTTATTTTTTTTTTCTTCATAGAGCAAATAGTTGAAATAAAATTGAAAGGGCTATGTCTAAAACATTTAAAAGATATTTTTTTGCAAGTGTACTCAGGCATTTTAGAAGTCCATTTATATCATAGGATGTGCTAATTTCAAATCATCCTTCTTTGCTTATTAAAGCAAATCCCCACTTCCCTTTTCTTGCAACATATTTTTATAGACTGGTTTGAGTAGCCATGTATCTTCTAAAATAATCCCATTGCATCTCTTTAAAAATACTCTATAATGTACACTTTGTGTTACGGATACTTTCTCCAAATGTACCAATTTGTATTATTGATCTTTCTCCAAATACCCTAAAGTAGAGGGTTTCTTGAACTTAATTAGCACTTACATAGTAGATTGCTTCTAAAATTTTGAGAAAACCATATTGGGAGTAACTTAATTATCTTGTTAAATTGCTTTAAAAGTACTTATAATAAATACTATTCACTGTATGGTCTTTTCAAAATATTGAGGCTTATTCTTGGTTGTCTGTAACAATGAGCTCTCCAGAGCCTTAGTGGGGAAAAGTATTAACCCCAGTAGCTGTCAAGGTAAATACTATGGCTCAAACGAGTGACCCCCAAAGGCCTTCCCACAGGCTTATGGCATCTGTTTTTGACTTATAATGTTGAAACTTGTGCTTCTGATTGTTGTCTGCTAAGAAAATGTAGCTCTACTTGATTAATGGCCTGATATTGGAAATCATCTTAGGGTAATTAGGGGCATGCCATAGAAGAATTTCCCCAAAAAGAGACTCTGAATTTTGCTTCTTCAAATAAGGCTGCATGGGCAAAAGTGTTATGAAAGAGATATTTCCATGGCTGGAGTGCATTGTCTTTGGGTTTTTCTTGAGCAATGCCAATTTTTTTTAGCCTGGTCAACATGGTAGATGCCTATTTCAATAGGGTAGTACATGATCTAATATTTTGATCAACCAGGACAAAAGGGGTAGGAGGTGGATGATGGGAGAGGAATATCTTAATCTCTGCAGGTGGATTTCTGGAGCTACAATTTTGGTTTTCTTTTTGTTTCCCACATGTGCTGCCATTCTGTGCCCACAGATAATTAGCATTAATGATGTCACTAGCCATGCAGGTCTGATTATGAAATTAGCTACTCTGCCCAGTATCTGATTTGGCAAATCAACCAGGCACATTGTGTGCCAAAATACGACATAGGAGAAGAGATCCAAAAACAATTTGCAAGTTGAAGATGAAGACATCCAATTTATAATCCCTGGATTTAGATGGCACTTCATATTCTGATTCCAACACCAACAAAAAAATATCTAATCATGAGTTGCTTTAAAATTTAAAGTATCAGGGTTTTAACAGGTTACTGCATTTCCTGTTTAGGTGTATTTGTTATGTTTTCCTATAAACTAAGTGGCATCAGTTTTTCTTCTTGCTCATAACCTTTTAGCAACATTTATGAAAAAATAGCTTTTTTAAAAAAAATGGTGAAACCGATGTTAACAATGGGCAGAAACTTCTCTCCAGCTCTTTTATTAATAGCTTTTGAAACACAGTGTTCCTGATAAAGTGATCGGAAAAGGAAGGACTTTTCAGATGAGAAACTAGGTAGCATGCAAGGACTCACTGTGTGGAAGGTTCGGATGGGGTTGAGGTAGCTCTCATTGGGGGCGTTGCCAAGTTTGGAAAGCACAGCCAGAAGTCCCTCTGCGTGGGCCGACTGGCTCCAGTGGAAGCGCTGTAAGTTGCACAAATGGGCGACGATGTGGATGGCTGCGGTCGAGGAGCTGACATCAGACATGTGCCATATGGATTTCTTCCTTTATGGCTACTCAGAAACACAATGCCTCTATGGTCAAGTTTCTCTGTTCTGGTTTTTGTAATCTCCAAAGAGTGACTTATTTGTGCATCTTTCACACTGTGCTGAATGGAGTGGATTGACTAGTTCTAAAGGTATGCTGGGATTCGCCACATCTATTTTAATTATTTGAAGAAATAAAGTAAATCTCAATTCCCCTTAATTTAATTATAAACACATGCTCACTCTGCAAGTGGAATAGGTATCAGGACGTCACAACATAATTATATACATGTTCCATTTTATATATATATAACTCCATATTTTATATAGAACACATTCTGTTTTATATATATGTATATAGATTCCATATTTTATATCTTATATAATATGTTTTCCAAGCAATCACAGAGCATTATTCTAGAGTTCTGTATATCATATACATGGACATCTGTGCATATGACACATATGATAGATACCAGGGAAGAGTTTTTGTTCTCTTTCAGACGTTATACTTTCTATTCTTCCTTTATATATTTCACTGTATATGTATATTCGCTCCTACACATATACACAATATCTTTGCATGTGTTATTCCTTGAGGATAGAAATAAGTTAGTATTTATAGAATTAATCCTCTCCGTATATTCTGAAGAAGAAAACTCAGCTTTCTAATTCTGAGAATTGGTGATGTCTAAATTCTAAATGAAGAGAACAAGCTCAGGAACACAGCATAACTTAGCCTGAGGAGACTGTGTCCAATGCCACGCTTTTCTGTCTTGTAAAATCTGTGGGGAAGCTAGCAGTCACAACATCCAGACAAGGACCTCCTCCTGATGCTTTTCCTGCAAATGAAAGCCCTATTGGGTGGCCCGTTGATACAGCCATCAGGATCAGATTCGAGTGTGAAATGAGAATTCATTACCCAGGGTGTAGATAACTTCCCATTTGATACCTTTTTCCCCCCCTTCACCATGGAAAGAAGCAGTGACTACTACTATTATACAGTCTCTACACATTGTAGGCAAATTCTGGAATCCTCCATGGCTGTACATTGTGGGTTGAGGTGCTGGGAGTTGAAAGAAAAAGGAACAGCGAAACTTCTGAGAATATTGGTGGCATTTTGGTCCCTGTGGTCCTAATAGCAAACTTATTTAGAAATACCATCTGCTATTTAGCTTTACTCTCTGTCCCCTGAGTTTCTTTGATCAGAGCCATTCCCTTTTCTGCCCTGCAAAGTTGTTTTCATGCTTTAAGACCCAACTCAAAAGTTGTTTTCTATCAAAGTTGTTTTCAATTCCATAGGCACCAATGACACCAATGATACAGCAATGATTTAATTATAACATTTCCCAGACGTTACTGTTATGAGTATTTATTTACATCTATGTTGCCCAGTGGACTCTCATGCCTCAAGATTTATTCATCTTGTAACCTCAACACTTGGCACATTGCTTACTACCAGTATATACTTAATAAGAATTTGCTGAGAAACAATGAGCTTACAGAAAGAGAAAGGGTCAGGAGGTTGTCTGCAGATGCAACATTGTTGGAGTGGTGTTTTCCCTGTTAATACATTTTTTTTTTTTGCACATTTTCTTGCACCCTTTAAGTTAGAAATCAATTCGAATATGCTTTTGGTTGAAGCTCACCTAAAAAGGCAAAGCATGATGCTATTTCTGGGTCCATGATGTGGACTATCTCCTTATGGGTATGGCGTGGGTAGCACCAAAAAGGCATTGTATTTCTTCCTTATGTTCCATTTGTCAATAAATGTGGCCATGTCTAGGAAGGGGCTGCCTTGTTTAGTCTCAGCATCCATAAAGCTAGAAAAGTTTGTCTAGTAGCCATCTCTCCCAATATGCAATATATAAAATGGAAACTATTTGCTAAATTGAACACAAACATGTTCAGCAGTATTCTTAATTGCTGTTTTCTGATAATTATATTAAAGATTTTTTTTAAAAGGTCGTATTTCTCATAGCTAACAGATACTGAATACTTAACTATACTCCAAACAATGTTATAAATGCTTTGGGCATATTATCTCACTTAATCCTCAGTAAGACTTATTAGTCTTATTGCCATTTGACAGACCAGTATTCAAAAAGTTATGGTGCTTGTAGGCCATTAATGGCAAAAGTGGGATAAACCCTGTTTGCCTGAGTCCAGAGCCCCATTTTTGACCTTTAAGTTATATTGCTTCTTTTCACTGATGAGTAATTGTTATACTTTACTGAAAACTAATTTCTCCTGTGGGCTTAGCTAAAACTCTTTGAATGGTTCACTTGAGTCTTTAGAATCAAATAGCTCCTAAGACCAATTGCAGCCTTTGGAATCCTCGTTGCAGGTGGGTGGACTCTCACCTTTTACTCTCTGCCCCTTTACCCTTACCCCTCTGCCTCTGGCTGTCCCCAATTCTCCTCCATGGACTAAAGCTCACCAGACAGAGCAGAGCTGTTCCCATTTTACAGACGTAGATACTGAGCTTCAAACCAAATTAAGTGACATCATTTCCAATCCCATAATGCACCGGTGTCGGCCAGAAAGGAAGTACAGGATAGATTCCGTGTCTTATATTCTGCATTTCATTGCATTCTCCTCCTGTGTAAGGAGTTGTTGATCACAATCTATTTTCTATTAGATTGATTTCCACATGAGAATTTGACACTGTTAAACTAGATTTAAGTACATTTATTGAATGAGCAAGGATATTGAACTATTTATTTATTCTTATTGCCAGGTCTCCCTTAACAGAGCTGAAGAAACTAATGAAATAGTATAAGAAAACCCAAGATGCTTTTTAAGAGGTAGCTCCTGAGGGGATATGTTGAAAACTACTCTTCTCAGCTTTTTCTCTTTTCATGTAGTTTAAAATTCATGCCTGATATGCTCCTTTGCTCCAACAGCCTCCATTTTGTTTTCTTTTTTATAGGTAATAAGATAACAAGTAGACTATCTAATTTTGTTTATCTCAGGAATTCTCAGAAGGAAAACTACTTGTGCCCATTTGGTTTGTCTAAACGTTTTATTTCCTCTGAGGGCTGACCCTAATTTTGTTGTGATCTTGGCTTCGAACTAAAGGTATCCCACCCACCAACTCCATGGCTGCTGGGACTTGGTAGATTCCCAGGGAGAAACAGATTTTCTGTTTTTTCAGACATTATATGTTCTATTCTTCCCTTTACAGACTTCAGTTATTTTATTTTATTATTTTTAAAGATTATTTATTTATTTGAGAGAGAGATTGGGAGAGAGAGAGAGAGGCAAACGGAGAGAGAATCTCAAGCTGACTCCACCCAAACGCCAGGCTAAAAGTTGCTATAACTGGGTCTTTCCACAATCCTATTTTCTCACCAAAGTACTTCTACAGTTAAAAGAGAGCAGCAGTCTTGGACAAACCACAAATGCACATTTAATTGGTGGGTGAACTTCAGAGTTCAAATAAGGAGCTTTTATTGAACAGTGAACAAAAAAATCATAAAGGCTACAATTAGAGCCAGTTGCCCTGAGAAAATTTCTTTTCCTTCTTTCTTTCCTTCTTTTTATTTTTCAGGAGATCAAAGAAAGCATAATTGAGGGAGAATCTTGGAAGGGCGGTCAGTTCTTGCTATCTTTCTGCCTGCCTGTCAGTGATAACAGTCATTTTGGAGTTAGTCACCTCCTAATTAAGCAGCCTTCAGAAATAAGGACCCAGGGACAAATCCTGGCATCTACAGCCAGAGCCTGGCCCTCAAACTTTTAGGTGTGCGGTCTGATTTCCGCAGGAATGCACAGTGACTATGGCGCCCTGTGCACGCCACTCATTTGTAAATCACATTCAATTATGCTAGACAGGATGGGGCACACAGCCTCCTTGGAGGTCCCAATGCCTTTGGCAGCACTGGATTAGTAGCAATCCTTTAGGGACTTGGTCCTGAAGAATCTGGGCCTCTGGGGCGGTTCTCTCTCTGCGGGTCTCCAAGTCTTTCTATTGAGTACCCTTCTTCTGAGCTCGCTCCTCTCAACCTGTCTCTTATGCTTATTGAGCTTTGTAAGCTAATTTTAGCAACTCATCAGTAGCTGTGCATGGGTAATTGTTACCCCCCTGGAGCCAAGCAGATGTAAGCCGCCTGGGTCACTATTCACAGCCCCCTTTGAAGGAAGCTTCGGCTCACGGTACTACGATTCAGTTGGAGGGATTTTAAGGTGCACTGTGGACCACAGAGTCCAAAAAGATGCACATTCATAAGAATGAAGGGGCTGTGAAACTGGGATTTTTATACCACTGGGGTTATAGGTCCCTGAAAATGATTTATTAGTGGTTGAAGAATGCTCCAGCAGCTCTTATCATAGGCAGGCAAGCGGGAAGGCAGGAAGCCAGAAGAAGAGTTTCTGTCACTGCATTTTCGGTGATGCCCTTGATTATAGATACCATTGTTTGTCTCGCCCCTCCTCCCGAGCCTACTTCCACCAGGCTCTAATTACATCCTTTAATGATTTGACCAATTAAAGCCTGCAGTTCAACTTAGAGAGGAACCGATGAGAAATTAGGGGCTGGCACGCAAACTTCGATGTGGATGCACTTCTTCCAAGGTTACACACCTCTATTAAGCCAGTCGGCTATTTGAAAAGCAGCATAATGGGCGATGCTAATAAAATAAGCACGGGGACATTTTCAGCGGCTCCCAAGTGAATATACCAGAAGGACAAAATGTGAAAAGCAAAGGGATATCTATGAAACCAGGGCTTAGCATTTTTTTTCTTCTAAAAGCGCAGTTGCCAGCCGCATTTCTTAGTTAGTGTGAAATGTAATAATTGCTATGTCAGGGTTTGGGAGAAGCAGAGCGCTCTCTCCCCCACCCTCCTGCCTCTGCCGGGAATGGAAACAGCCCCGTGCTGCTGGTTGCCATGGTGGTGGGGGGATGAGTGCTTTGCTCTCAGAAGCAGCCTGACCCCGCGAGGGGGAGCCCGGGGATGTTTGGGAGCCCCGCAAAGCAGTGGGGGTTCAAGCAGAAGAAGCCCCGAGGGGATATTTGATTCTCTCCAGGGAGAGAAGGAGGGAAAAAGAGCATCCTGCTTCCTCCTGTTGCAGCAGAATGTGAATTTATCTTGGACAACTGGCATCATTTTGAAACTCTTCCCTGCCCACACCCTGTGTTTCCTCCCTTCTCCCCTCCCCCCCTGCCCCCCCCCCCCCAGCTGCTGCTGGGTCCCTGAACAACTCTGCGCTGTCTTGTACCTTTCCCACAAATTCCCCCAATCCCTTTTGCTGGCTGGCTGACTCCTGCTCATCCTCAGGTTTGACCAAATTTGTTGAGGACCTATTGTGTGCCAGGGGCTGGGAAAGCCAAGCCAGATAAGGCACAGCTCAGCCCCTGAGGCGATTGGAGTCTGGAGACATTTTATTCTGTAGTAGGAGGTGTGACTGAGGCCGAGGCCAGCAGGAGAGGTGGGCTGACAGCTTAGACCCAGAGGGTCAGGGGGAGTAGGCCGGGCAAGGAGCCCCGGATATGGCAACTTCTTATCCACTGAGGAAGGAGAGGAAGAGCATGTAACACAAAGGGGAAAACAGGAGCAAAGGTACAGACTCCTCAGGGACCCCGTGGCTGGGCATTGCGGGGGCGGGGGGAGAAGCAAGGGGGTATGGAGAGAAATGAGAGTGGAGGAGGGGGCAGGGCTCACTGAACGGAGCCCACGGGCCATGCTAAACTTGGAGGTGATTCTCTTTGCAATAGTGGCAAGTGGATGACCCCGTAGTCTGTGGAATCCGAGAGACGTCCTGACAACTAGTCTGCACATCTAGAGATGAATAGATTGTATTCTTGTTCTTTTAATTTCATAGAAGAAAAAGCATAAAAAAACTTATCTGAGATCACAGGACCAGTCAGGAACAGGGGAATAAAATAATTTGGTTGCCTGGTTCTAGTCAATTGCTGTCCCTGCTAAATTATTACTGCCTGTAGTACTTTCAGGTTATAGCCTCTCTTAGGGTATCTCGCACATGGGGGACATTCAATACACGTCACTGATGCATTTATCCTATTGATCTAGGATTACGCAGAAAGAAATATACATACCCAAAGTTTAAGGACGAAGTAATTGCGTAACATATTTTCCTTTATTTTTTTGCTTCCTTTTCTGATGTGTTTTGATGCTGTGGGTTTTTTTTGGTTCCTTCTCTCTTTCTCTTAGAGTTTAGTTCTGTCTTAAACCTATTGCATAGTGATAATATCTTTCCTGCCTTTTTACTATATTTTATCTCCTCTTTTAATGCAGGAATTAAAGATTCTTAGGATTTTAAAGGAAACCTAGAGAATCCTTGAATTCCTTCTCTGAAGAGCCTTCCAAGGAGCAGTCTGAACTCCACTCTGACGCCACCCACGACAGGGTACTCCGCATTCTCAGGGATCCTCATTCCAATTTTAGATAATTTTGAAGGTCTGGAAGACTTCCATATCTGAGCTGAAATCTGCTTCCCTGAGTCTTCATTCCTTCATGCGTTCAACTCAGACAGCAAAGGTTTTTGGCCCCTCTGTGGACGACAGCCCTAAGTAGGCCTTGGGCATAAAGATGCATTAGCTTGTTCTTTGCCCTCCATACCTTGGCTGGTTTTCTCTAGGACATGATGTCTTTTTACCCTTATTTCTTAACAAACTACAAAGACCTTTTGCAAACATTTCCTGGGTTGGTTTAATCTGGCAATGAGGACAATCGATGGGGAAATCTCCCCACTTGTCTCACCGCACACCCGAAGTTGTGTTAATTGGCACTCAGGCACTGTCTATCATGTCTTGTTGCTTAATTAAACCCACATTTGTTTTGAGTGTTCTTTTTACTCTGCTATTTTTTATGCATGAAAGGATAAAAACAAATGAGGAAAACATTTTATAGTTAAATTAGTTTGAGGGAAACAGTCCTGAACCATAACTCTTTATTGTGCAGATAGCCTTTCATTTCAGTGTATTTGTTGTCCAACAAAACCACAAGCGAGTTGGTTATTGCTCAGCTTCTTTTCTTCCTCATCAGAGTTTAGCCTTGGCCCTGGATGCTACTTTTTATTGTATTTCTCTTGAATTCTCTTGTCTTCTTATTCAAAAAATAACAATAACACTTTATATGCTCTAAAGCTTCGTATCTTTTCAAGGTCTTTTTATATCCACTAGCTCAATACTATTCGGAACCCTGTTCACCTGATCTTCCTTTTATTTTTTCTTTTACTGCCTATGATACAATTTTCCCACAACTGTGAATGAGATTTTGAGTATAGGTGAGTTTTATTTCCAATGTGAATCATATCGAATAGCACGGTATTCATTTTGCAAGTAGGTATTTATTGTTGTCTTCTCAACAAGCTTAAGTGTTCACAAATGACAATGGAGTTTCATAAACTTTTCCCTGACAAATTGAAGGCTTTGTAGGGAAGACTGCAAGAGTCTACGTTAGAAATTTAAAAATCCATTTATAGAAGGTTTCTGGGGTCTAATGGAAGGCAAAGATCTATTTAAGGTGAGCCCTTAGTGGAGGGGGGAACTAAAACAAAATTATCAAGTTAAACATTAGGTTTTGTGAAATGCACTGGGTGATGAATAAGAAGCACTTACTTGCATTAACGGCTATCCCATAGGCGACCAGTTTGTGGAATTTGAGGTTTTTGTCTAATTGCCTCCTCCATGGTCCTCTGCAGCACTGGAGTAACAGAAAATAAAAGTCTTGTTTGAGGAAAAATCGTAGCAATGACAGCATCCTCAGAGCTAAGAGAGCAGGACTCAGGTTCTGCCTCTATCTACACTCCTGAAGATGGGATGATGGGGCACAGAAGTTAGTGGTCATTAATTAGTCCGAGCAGGCAAAATCAAACGGTTATTACTGGCTTTGCTGACATTTCAGCTCAATAAAAGTGAAGGAGATAGTATAGTTCCCTGACTATTAAGTCCAAATTCTAGAATAAACTTGCTAATCTCCATGCCTCAACTAGTTTAGGAAATGAAGATGGAAACCGTCATCCTCATGGATGTGGTTTAAGTAGTCTCTAAAGCATTCCTTATTACACAAAGGCACTATATTCATCTGCCTCTAAATATTCATAAAATTATGATGATGATTATATAATAAATTATTTCATCTAGCTAGGGTTATTGACATTCTCATTTTTCTGTATGGCGCATTACTCAGTTCAACAGGAAACACAGTACCCAACGCAGTGAGGTCAATATAATTAGGAAATGTCCCGTTATATCTGGTAGGGGTTAAAGTCTACATAATGAAATCTGTGCACTGTGGTTGTGCATTCCTGGGCTGAGAGCTCAGAAAGATGTGTCCTTAGTGGCATTTGGCTCAACTGCTTATTTGTCTCCTTTCAATTAGAAGTGGTAACAGTTCAAACTGCTATAATACTTCCATCTTTGTGAGTCAGGTCAATTCTACTAGCCATCTTTATCCAGCGGAGCAAACATATAAGGGAAAGGCTGAGCAATAGCTCCAATGTCATGTAGGGAGTGAACGGCAAGAACAAAAGTCACACCGGATGTACCGATTTCTTTTTTTTTTTTTAAAGATTTTATTTATTTATTCATGAGAGACAGAGAGAGAGAGAGGCAGAGGGAGAAGCAGGCTCCCAAGGAGCAGGGAGCCCGATGTGGGACTCAATCCCAGGACCCTGGGATCATGACCTGAGCCGAAGGCAGACACTTAACCATCTGAGCCACCCAGGCGCCCCGGATGTACTGATTTCTGATTTTTAGTTTTAGCCACTGTGTTCTCTCTTACAAAGAAACAAACTTTAATTCAAACAGGATTATTAGGAATTTCACAGTAAAGTACATCTTTGTCTTCCATGGCACTTATATTAGGATATAACAATGGAAATGATTTCAAATATTTTAGTACTTACGGTACTTGTCCCTCTCATGAATGAAATAAGGTTTCGACTGATTGGTAATAGAATTAGCATGCAGTTAAAATTCAGGCAGACTGCAGACGCTCTTGCCCAAGCCAGCGTTGACTGTCCATATATAAAGACATAGGAGAGAGATGCAGTGAGAGTAAGGAAACTGGGGAAAATAGAATGTTTTCCAAAATGATATTGTGTAGTCACCAACTCTACTTACACCCAGAATAACTCGCGTGTAAAGGAAAGACTCTTCCTCTTCATACCAACAGAATGTGTCGATAAACAGATATAAATTCACTCCCAGCCATGAGAGCTAGTGTTGAATGAAAGAGACCAATCAATACTATCTTCAATCTTTTATTCTGTTCAAAATCACTTGGGGTTCTTCTTTTAAAGTGAAATGAAGAGCTTCTCAATATTAATCAGACTTACTCTATACTTCTTTCTCATAGATTAGTTTTTAACAGTGATTACAATGTTAATAAATTGTTAACTTTATAAAAAAGATTTTAAACACATATGGGTATACTTTAAGGAATTTAATGAAAAGTATAAAAACCTTCCTAATCAACATCGCTCTAGTGTTTTAAATCAATGACGGCAAAAGGAGAAATCTTTAAAAACAACTCAGAAAGTACTCTAGAAAATTTCCAATTTCATAGTCTAATTCAAAGACTTCATTTGATTTAGAGAAACATTCATACATTATGCAAGAACAGACTACTTGACTTTAAAAATAATTAAAAATGAACTCAATCGAAAAACAACTTTACATGATTCTGTAAGGGTAAATTAAATGTATCTACTGAATGTTTTCTAACAAGTTTTAGTCTTTTACCAAAGTAATACTTCAAGCTATTTAGCGTACCTATACAAATTATCTTAAAAATTAAAGACTGTTTAATATATATATTTAAACTTGAATAACAAAAATGATACTTACTACTAATATGATGGAGAGACTCTCATTCCAAATCCAGCACCCCATTGTGACAGATTTGCTCTTTTGCTGTCAGCAAATTATTTCCTTCATTCACCTGAGCCTGGAGGCTGTATCCTTAGTAAGGGCTTCCCTGCTAAATTATTTTGTCTTTTTGTCTTAGGAAGCACCTACTGGGAGCAGCTCTCGAGGAATTTCTAATTAAGGACTTCTTGCCAAAGGCATATCACCAGGCTGACATGCCTCATGACCTGGGTGAATACAAGGCAAGTCTCTGTCTAATGATTCTCTTCTTCAAAGATTTCTTAAGAAAAGAAAGCTCGTTTTATTAAATTATCCTCATGTACTTTATACCCCATTCATTTTCTACATGATTGCAGTCAAGATGATAATAAGTCTTTATGTAAATTTGAGAAATAACCTCATTGCCGAAGGTCAGGTATAGCAAAACACTTCACTTGAACTTTTCCTACTTTATTTTCTCTACTTCTTTACTCCCCCCACCCCTTAAAAGAATTCCTTTATGGAAGATATAGAATGGTGGTAAATAAGCATGAATTAAGCAGTTTTTCAGAAGATGGTGAAGAAAAATGAAACAGATCTTTGAGTATGACTCTAAAGAATAAAATAGATGATATTTGTGGGATTGACAGAATACATGCTATTTCCCCCCCAGTCCCACGTGGTGCATTCATGAAGTAGATGAGACTATCCTTTTATCTTAGTGATTCCAGGAGGGGCTGTGCATGAGCCTGGCCATTCTATGGTTTTGTGTTCCATACAAGAACTATGACTTCTTTGGTAGACAGAGTTGTCCCAGTGGAAGCAATTTACTGATTAGTCCTGGCCCAAGTATTTCATTTAACAATTTCAGATAATTAAGAT
Source organism: Neomonachus schauinslandi (assembly GCF_002201575.2). Taxonomy (NCBI): domain Eukaryota; kingdom Metazoa; phylum Chordata; class Mammalia; order Carnivora; family Phocidae; genus Neomonachus; species Neomonachus schauinslandi. The sequence continues at coordinate 12,064,341 of NC_058410.1, read as the reverse complement.
GAAAATAGGAGGAGATTTGAATCATTTAAACATTTGCCCAAGCTTCTGTTTCTTTATGTGATGAATCTAGTTGTCCTACAAGAATTAAAAAAAAATTTAAACCTGGTAGGAACATTAATTTGATATTCATTGACCTAAATAATAATAATAATAGTAGTAATAATCCTAGATTTTAAATAAATAATCCAGGCACTAGGTTAAGAAATTTTTGAGTATTGTCCAATTAAGTCATACATTAACTCTATGAGGTAAGTATTAAAAGCTCCATTACACACATGTAGAAAGAGGCCCAGTGAAGTAACTTACAGTAGAAGCAGTTGGGACTTGAATTTGGTTCTCTCTGAATTGAGCATCTTTATTGTTAACCACTACCTTACACTGTGTTTTTTTTATTAAATACTAATATATGAATTTGTGCATCAAACATACTTAAGTACAGATATTAATCTCATTCCTATGAATTGGACATATTTAAGCAATAGGAATTCCTTTAATTTAATTTATTAATTAGAAATAAATAAGTTATTATATGTGGTTAAGTGTGATGTATTTTAACATGTATTTACACATGTATTTTAACATAATGATAATGAATTATAGAAAAATGAAAATGACCCATATGATCCAGTAATTCTACTGCTGCATATATTTACCCAAAGAAAATAAGAACACTAATTTGAAAGGATAGATGTACCCCTATGTTTACTGCAACATTATTTACAATAGGCAAGATATAGAAACAATGTAAGTGTCCATCTATGAAGAATGGATAAAGAAGATGTGGTACACACCCCCCAACACACATACTCACACACAATGGAATATTAGTCAGTCATAAAAAAGAATGAGATCTTGCCATGTGTGACAAATGGATGGACCTAGAGAGTATTATGCTAAGTGAGATAAGCCAGACAAAGAAAGACAAATACCATATAATTTCATGTATATGTGGAATCTAAAAAACAAAGCAAACAAACAGAAACAGACTCATAAATACACAGAACAAACAGGTGGTTGCCGGGTAGGGGGCTGGATAGGGGATGGATGAAATAGATAAAGGAGATTAAGAGATACAAACTTCCAGTTATAGAATAAAGAAATCATGGGGGTGAAAAGTAAGGCATAGGGAATATAGTCAATAATACTGTAGTAACTTTGTATGGTGACAGATAGTAACTACACTTACCATGGTGAGCTTTGTGTAATGTATGTGATTGTCAAATCACAAAGTTGTGCACCTGAAACAAATGTAACATTTTCTACCAACTGTCCTTCAATAATAAAGATTAAAAAAATTAATACATAGGTTATCTTATTGTATGAACCATGTTTTTTATCTTCTCTGTAAAAAGACGCCTTTGGAATCTTGGGTTCTGCAGACACAGGAGAGGAATTGCCCTTCTCGGGTTGGCTAATTCTTAGTGAGAGCAAACAACTTAAACAGGGACACATCTTTGATATGCAAACAACCCATCTAGAGCCCATGCCCCCCTAGCTACCTCCTTTATCAAGCTCTCTCTCACTTACCAACCCAATATTGTCTCTGCCCTAAGTCACCCCAGGACCAGGGACTGGACAACTAGGGACCAACCTTTCAGTCCAAAGCCTATTGAAATTCTTCAAACTATCCAATCCCAAGCTTGTTCAGCTTGCTCACCCTGCATTGCCCATGTCTTCCCAAAAAAACAGCACAATAGAGACTCTGGCCCATGCTCTCCCACTTGCTCCTCCTCCTCCTCACTGATCCTACTGCTTGCCCTCGTGGCCCTGCATGGTGTGATGCACCCCCTTGTCTTGGGAACTAGAAGTGATAAACTCTTCTTTCAAGGCAGATGTCTGTATGTCTGCCAGCTTACCATACTCGATTGAAACAAACCCCAGGTACATTTTAAAACACCTGTATTTCTAAGCATCTTGAACTTCAGAGTCACAGATTAAGCGTTTTGATGAATGGATGAGTTTTCTACATGTCATCTGGCTCTGACTGTTGTTACCTCTTTTGAGTCTGTTTCTCCATTTGTCTGCTAGGGCTAATTATAATATCTACCTCATAGAGCCTATCTTGTTGCTTCTTCACCTCCAGGTCCCCTAACCGACACTTGGACACCCACACTCATAAACACATTCACACACAGTCACACTTACAGAAGATGATGCCTGTCTGGGTGGGATAAGTCTTAGATTTACTGGTAAAAATCTAGCAAATTTGCTTCTCTTTAGAAAAAGATACCATTCTTGAAGATTTTTCCCCTCCAGAAATATATAAAAGTACAGGTATTTTGGCAGCATTAACCTGAGGTTAGAGTGCACTTAGTGAAATATTTTCAGTAGCCTGTTTAATAGTGAACAATATAAAGTTGTAAAGTCTTCATGTTCATTTCTTTAAGCCAATAATCTTCCATGATGAAATGATTTGTTATTTCTGAAGTGTTTAGGATTTACATATCTTAGAGGCCTTATTCAGTTGGGTTATAAAAATTAATTCAGAGAGAATACATCTAGAATTTTATACTATCTTGTCTATTTTAGATTCAATAAGTGTAAGGAAGCCTGGAACTTTCCAGCCTTCTGTACTCTTCATACAGTGCTACAAATGAGACGCATATATTGCGGAATAATAATGTGTAGTCACATTTTTTTTTGTTAATTGCTTAGAATGTTGCTAGTGCTACTGTAAAAATAAAATGTAAAGGTTTAGGTTTAAAAACACATTTTTCCATGCTCCATTCTTATTTGTAAAATGCCATGTGTTTTATTCCTCATTTGAATATGTAAAGACACGTTGTGTTAAAGTGTAGCTATTATTCATCTATAGCACACAAAAATGGCTCACGGTAGTATTATAAGAGCATAACTCATGACTTTACTTCAGCATTTTTCTTCAGACATTTTATTTTTGTAGAACTTGCAATGATATTTGGTTTACTCATATAAAAAATATGTGAACTTCAAATTATATTCAAATCCATTCAGAGCTCAACACTTTTGTGCAACTGATGTACATATCTTTTCATCTCAACTTTTCTATTTTCACATTTAAGAATAATCTCATGATACCACTGGTTGGTTTACAATATTGGAATCAGATTTCATAAGACTGAAGATATCTTATACCACACACCTAAGTCCAATTTCATTCAGCCTCTGGGCTCCTTCCCGGAAGCTCTCATTTTGGATAAATAAGACATTGTGGTTGCTCTCATTATTTTTAACTTACCTGGGGAAAGTTTGGGGATGCTGATCATGCCCCAAAGGTCTGCCTCAGTTTTTACTTCAATGAAGGAATCCATACAAATTACAATTTAAGTCAAGACTATCTGAATCACTTCCCCAGAATCAGGGCCAAGTTAATAGGGTTGCATATAAAGAGAGTGGAAATTATACAGAATCTACTAAAATGATATAAATGCTCAGAATTAGTCTCACCTAGTTGTTTTCATTGTTAATAAGTAGTGCCCATTTCATTTCTCAGAATTTTCTCAGAACAAACAAAGTAAAGTTTGCATTGTTCATTTCCAAGGCAGATATAGTCTTTCTAATTAAATGAGTACACTCATTGGTTCTTCCAGTTCACCACAAAAGATGATGTGGTTTTTTTCCCTTGTAAAGATCACCAATAACAAACTAGTTTAATGGAAAAAGTAGGAGGGGAACAGAACAAATATGTTTACAAAGGCAGGTTAATTGCTTGTATGTATGAACACAAATTCTACACTGCTCCCACACTATGTTCCAGGACTGGATTTGCTCTATTATATTTTTAGTCCTTTTTAGTTTCTTAGTTAAACAGTTGACCCAACAAAAAACCACTTTGATCCTCCAGGGCAAGACTGATCATCTGGTGACTTTTGCTGCTGCATCCCTGTAGATCTAAGCTCCCTGTAGCTAGAGCAGAGCACTTACAGTATAAAAATAGCATTGCCAAATTTTCCTCTTCTAAGTGCTCAACATGTTTTTTGCCTTTTCCTCCAAGCAAAGTAAACATGTAAGTATTAAAGTGAAAAAGATGAACAAAGAAAGAATAAAATACAAACACCTATCATCTCAAATCCTTACATGGTTGTTTTGAGGACCAATTGTTGTGATAACTATGTAATTATATGAGACAAATTCCATGTGAGATAAATTCCATTTTTTAAAGGAAAAGCAGAATCAAAGAAAAATGAAGTTAATACATTAAAATATATCCAATTTTAAAATAAATTTTAATTAAGAGTATCAACAATACCCCTATCTTTTACTGTGGTATGTATATCATATTTTTATCTCAGAAAACACCGGTGCTCCCTTAACATCATTTTAAAATGCTTTGTATCACAAATTTAGTTAAACTTATCCAGTTCAGGCTTTTTTCCCTACCGATGGTGTAATTCTTTCATTTATGCAACTTTCGTAATTTCAAATGAATAGTTACTGAGACCACTGCACGTATCACATGATGCTGGGCACAGTGGGCAGAAGAGGTCTGGATTCCATTATTCAGCAGCTTCCACTGTAGTGGGGAGGCAGCAGGTGCACATGCAACATCTGGAGAACCATTGAAGGTGAGTGCATCCGGGAGTGGGAGAGACTGCACACCTGGGCACCACCAAAGCACAAAGAGATCTAGGTGAGGATTTATCCTAGAGAGAATGCTCTCTAGAGGTGGATCAAAGTCAAAGGTATATGGTGTGAAGAAGAGAAGGAAGAAGATCAGTTTAAGTTTCTGTGTCTCCCCAAAGGTCAGTTTAACAACTGGGGAGTTTAATAAGCTCCCCAAACCTCAAACAGCAAGCAGAAAGGACTCCTGCCCCCAATCCTATTCCCGTGGTCACTTCTGGTCTGGTCTGCTAAGCCCAGAGGGTTTCTGGGCTTTGTTTGGTTCCCATTCTCCTGCCTCCATCTTCCTCACTGCTCACATACATTTGCAACACATTGTTTCTTTATATTTATCAAGTCACCTGAAACCCCTCGCAAAGCATTTTGGAGCGCTCCTCCTCACAGGGCACGGATGTTGTATAGCCTTTGGATCATGGTTCAAAAGAGAGCAGAGGGAATGACTCACGTCTTACCCCAAACTAAGTGGCACAGTTCAAAGTCTCCTGTTTTGCCAGTTTAAACATTTTATTTTAGGAATCTCATGAAAGCCAGATTCTCATGCTTTTTACACATTTTACATTGTGTCCAGCATACACTGGAACTTAGCAGATGTTAAATAAACACAGAATCACATTCACTGCTCTATTTCTTAACACAAAAGAGAATTCTGTACAAATCCCTCTATGGTTACAGTCACAGGATTTTCAAGCAGTAAGGGTTTTTCCTTAGAGTTGAAAAGCAAGAAGGAAGTTTTCCGGTCTCGACAGTGAATCATTTAACTTCGGAGTTCACGAAAATTTAAAGTTTAAGAAGGCTAGTCTAGAAATCCGTTCTTTGCATATTCAAGCTGTTCATCTCTCAAAAGTCAAAGTGGATGCCAGGATTCCATAGATTTCATTTTTCAAGATGAACATTCATATTTGAACATATTTCAAGGCAGATGGTTTACAGTTCATGTATTTGTTGCCATTTTTCTGCCACAACAACTAAATATTGAAGCCACGTATTTGTGATGAGGAGAGCACTTCCAAACCATCTCCCTGCTGCTCTCCCATGCTGCATGCTTGCTGATCCCCCATGTGGAGCAGGGCAGGCTCCGAGGAGTCACACAATGAATTACATCCATTTGATTTAATAGACGGAGGCGGGGGGGGAGTCACATAAAACAAGCTTCCTATAAATAAATATTTCTTGTAACAGCCATGAATTTTCTGGTAGCAAATAAGAAAGCAAATGAACATCTATTGAAATATTTTGTTTCCATGATCCATTTAGACAAGCTGGAAAGTTTACTTTTAAGCCTTCTAGTCCCTGAGAAGGTACTTTGCCCAACTGTGGGAATGTTGCATCCGAGTTCAGAAAAGAATGGGAAGATCAAATAAAGGTTTGGCATCTTCAGAAAATAAAACCAGCAGATGTGAAAATGAAGCTGGAGAAAGCTTGCACATTTGCACTGAAGGATGCCAACAGCATGCAAAATGTTCAGTGGTATCTCTGCGTTAGGACGAAATGGTTTGCTCTTCATTTGTCATCTCATGCGCCATTTGTTATCATTCTGCTCGACTGCCAATTGTTGCATTATTACAACTTCGAAGACTCATTTTGTTAATAAAAGACCATTAGGAAGCTAAGCTAGAAACAGAATTAAAAAAAAAAGGAAAATAAAAGAAAGGAGGTATGTTTGGGGCGCCTGGGTGGCTCAGTCGTTAAGCGTCTGCCTTCGGCTCAGGTCATGATCTCACGGTTCTGGGATCGAGCCCCACATCAGGCTCCCTGCTCAGCGGAGAGTCGGCTTCTCCCTCTCCCACTCCCCCTGCTTGCGTTCCCTCTCTTGCTGTCTCTTTCTCTGTCAAATAAATAAATAAATAAAATCTTTAAAAAAGAAAAAAGAAGAAAGGAGGTATGTTTGCTTGGTACCATGACAAGATTTCTCTGAGTATTCAATAAGCACAAAACAAGAAACTGACAAAATGGGACAAACCTGCCCACCATCCTTACTGTCACCATCATCCAACACACTGGACATGCACACACAAAAAGACTGAGTGATATATTTTTTAAAGATTTATTTATTTATGAGAGAAAAAGAGAGAGCATGAGTGAGTGGGGGGGTGGGCAGAGAGAGAGAATCTTCAAGCAGACTCCCTGCTAAGTGTGGAGCCTAAGGGGAGGCTCGATCTCATGACCCATGAGATCACAACCTGAGCCGAAACCAAGAGTAGGGCACTCAACTGACAGAGCCACCCAGGTGCCCCTATTGAGTGATATTTTTTAGAGGTGGTTTGCAGAGCCTCATATTTTGAATCAAAATTGCCTAAAATCATAATACTTAATCTTAGGGATAAATTTAGAGCAATATTCTCATTTTACAAAGGAGAAAACAGAGATGGGGAGATGAGGGACTCATCTAAATGCATATTGCTGATTAATGGAGAAATAGGTCTAGAGCCCAGGATGTTCCAGACCACCGGCTATTTTGTTGCATCTCTTTTACATCTCTGTTTTCATATCTTTATAGTTTATGGGAGAGAGATAAAAGAAGTAGCAAAAAGCGTCTCCTACAAACTCACTTCCAGGAGGCTCGATCCTAGAGGATGGAGCCTGGAAGTGCTAACAAGGGGGTTTAATCACTCTCCAGAAGCCTAGGGAATGGATATTTCCGGAGGGCCTCCCAGGTGCCAGGTATTTCATACATTGTGATACATAATCCCCACAGACCTCTGAGGAAGGTATGATAAAATGTTTTTTTTTTTTTAAAGATTTTTTTAATTTATTTATTTGAGAGAGAGAATGAGAGAGAGAGAGCACATGAGAGGGGGGAGGGTCAGAGGGAGAAGCAGACCCCCCGCTGAGCAAGGAGCCCGATATGGGACTCGATCCCGGGACTCCAGGATCATGACCTGAGCCGAAGGCAGTCGCTTAACCAACTGAGCCACCCAGGCGCCCGATAAAATGTTTTTATAGATGAGGATGATGTGGAGAGGCGGAGACTCAGCAACTATACTAAGATCTAGTTAGCACATATCACGGCTGAGCTGCAAGCCCACTGTGTCTGCCCCTCAGTCCCATGGTCTGTCTGACTACGTTGCTTTTAAGACAGATGCACAGAGGCATTTCCCAAACCAGCGATGACAACTTCTCCTACAAGCATGAACGCTTCTGCTTTGATTGGCATCCAGAACTAGAAGGTATTTTATAATGGCCTGGCTGATTAACTTGAACCTTTACAGAAAAAAATGTTATTCAGGACGACTGGAGCCATTAAGCTCTTTCTGTCACAGGTAAGAGAGGATCAGTCATGTAGTGCTCACTCTACCCTAGATTTTATGTCAAATTTTAAAAGTTTATACTTAAAATGTAGATTTTCCCAGTGGGAGAATACAATCTAATAAGACAATTGTCCTGAATAAATGCCTTGTAGGTAATTTAAAAACAAAAATGCATTTTTCTAATGGCAGTATTTTACCTTTTTTTTTTTCCCATGAAGAGAAAATAAAATAATTGCACAGAATCCACCTTAGAGTGCTTTATGGGAGATGGCTCTTCAAGAACAGTGACCTCCTGTAAGTAAGTTGAAAATCAGTATGTCTGTCTCTTGTTGCTTTTGATGCTAGTCCGACTCCTGCATCCCTCTCCAACCACCCTCCCAGCCAATGAAGGTGTAGTGCTCTAAGAGCTACAGCCTCCAACAGCAACTTGTCTATTTTTCAGCTCAAAGTCCCTTCCAGAAGGTGAGGCCAATGGATCCCAAATCACGGCTGCACCTTATTTGACTGATTGATACTGGTTGTGAATAACCCCATCTGTCCTTCGCGTTTTATCCCTTTTTCACATAACTTCAATTTTCCCTCCTTATCTCATTCTGTATTAGTGGTACAAACTCCTTGCAAATACCTCACCACATATTTCCCTAGACAGAGCTAGCTTAGCTATATCCTATTCCACTTATAATTAATATTTCCCTCATTTGCAAAGGCTTTTCTTGGTATGATATTATTATCATAAGAAAGAGGATGTGTTGTCAAGGTGATGAAGGTGGTACAATGTGCAATTTGGCTTTTCTCAAAACCGCTTGGTCAGACTCCCAATTTTGTTCAGATGATTTTGTCAGATGATTGCAAAATACCCCCCAGTATTCTTGACACCTTGTCAATTTTCTGCCTTTCCCTACATGTCCCCCCTAAGTTTGGTAACTTAATAATTTTTCAAACCAACCTTGATTTTACTTCCACCGGGCTGGATCTCCTCACTGATTGCCAAGCCCTGATGCTCATCCATCACATCTCATGCATTCATGGCTCAACATGACACAAAGGAAAACTGGAGGATGGAAAAGGGAAGAGACTGGGTGCACTGTGAAATTGGAGGAAAAGCTCGAGGGAGAATAAGTTTTGTGGGAAGCTAAATCCGCACTGTTCCTGATTATTTTTAGACCATACAGGGTTTGAAGATGGGCAACAAGAAGTAGAGCTTTAGAAGGCTGCAGAAAGGAAAAACACGGCCATTCAGAGAGCAGCATAGGATTGTCTTTAATCCTTTGTCACCTGTCCTCCAGCATACACCTTCATTTGTTCCTCACTTGACAAACGCTATCGAGTGCTGTGTCTCAGGTGTGCTGGGCCCTGGGGTGCCCCGATGAATAGACATAGGCTGATTTCCAGACATCACCATGCAGCAAGCTAGCCATCAGTTGGTGTCACCTGGCTCTGCCCCTGTATCTCAACCTGTCCCCTCCCATGTATTCCAAGTGCCTCCTTATATGCTTTTTTACATTTCACTTGGATTTTTGCAGCAGTTCACTAACCGAGATGTCTGTCTAGAGTTATTTTGCTTTCATCCCATCTCTGCCACCGTAGTGGTTACCTTTCTAAAGCTCAGAATGAATCCTGTTCTAACTCTGTATCTATGCCTGCAATGACCCCAGTAAAAGCCTGGGCCCAAGCCCCCACTCCAGCTTTACCTCTTTCCATTATTCAGCACACCCCATGAGCCGGCGACATGTGAACTCATGAGTACGCCTGTATTTTGCTCCTGCTTTCTGAAATAGTCTTCCTTCTCTTTTCTGCCTTGGGGTTCTCCAGAGAGACAGAACAAGTGGGACACACATGGTTATTTATTTTAAGGAACTGTCTCACGTGATCATGACCATGTGGGCTAGCAAGTTTGAAATTTGTTGAGTAAGCTGGCAAATCAGGCAAGAGTTGATGTCAAGTCTTGAGTCCAAATTACAGAGGGCAGCAGCCTGGAAACTCTAGTAGGCTTTCTTCTTTCTTTTTCTTTCTTTCTTTCTTTCTTTCTTTCTTTCTTTCTTTCTTTCTTTCTTTCTTTCTTTCTTTCTTTCTTTCTTCTTTCTTCTTTCTTTTTTTCTTTCTTCTTTCTTTCTTTCTTTTTTAAAGATTTTATTTATTTATTTGAAAGAGAGAGAGTGAGCGAGCATGAGCCTGGGGGGAGGGGCAGAGGGAGAGGAAGAGGCAGACTCCCTGCTGAGCAGGGAGCCTGATATGGGGTTTGATTCCAGGACTCCAGGATCATGACCTGAGCTGAAGGCAGCTGCTTAACCAACTGAGCCACCCAGGTGCCCCTGTAGTAGGGTTTCTACTACTAGAAACATGGCAGTTTTGAGAAGAATTCCTTCTACTGTGAGGATCCTCGGTATTTGCTCTTAATTTCTTCAACTGATTGAATGAGGCCTGACCACATGATGGAGAGTTACCTACTTTACTCCAGGTTTACTGGTATAAATATTAAATACATTTAAAAATACCTTCACAGCAACATCGGGACTGGTGTTTGATCAAACAACTGGGCGCCATAGCTTAGTCAAGTTGGCACGTGAAATCAACCGTCACATGCCTCATAATCTTAACTCCCTTCAATGATTAGTTCCTTTGGCAGGTTTCTTCTCTTGGAATGATTTTTCAGCCGACTGTGGTGAGTACTGAAAGGAGGAGTTGTAGTTCAAGGTACAGTATTGCCAGTCGGCGGCAGCAATCTCCTCAGTTTGGGGGATGAGGAGGAGGAGTTCCTTAAGGAGTTTGTCCTGTGTTATGAGCCTTGAACAACAAATTGGAATTCAAGCAGGTAGAAAGAGAGGCAAGAGTTTTCCAAGGGGGGGCAGGTAGGGCAGCAGGTGTAAAGCAGAGTCACAAAACCACATGGATGCGAGGGAACTGCATGTACACAGAGGTAAAGGTGAGGACAGGTGACAGGTAAAGGTGAGGACAGGTGACAGGTAAAGGTGAGAACAGAGGTAAAGATGAGGACAGCCACGGGCCAGAGCAGACACTGGGGATGTAGGCCAGGGCCAGATCATTGAGGGCCCTTATTAGTTTCCTAGGGTTGGCTCCTTCTGGAAGCTCTGAGCCTCCCTTCTGTGCCTCTCTCATGGCTTCTGGTGGTTATGGGCACCCTTGGCGTTCCTCGGCTTGGGGATGCATAATCCCAACCTCTGTCTCTGTCTTCATGGGGCCTTCTTTCCCTTGTGTGTCTCTGTGTCTTCTCCTTTTCTGTCTCTTATAATAACACTGGTCATCATATTTAAGGCCTGTCCTAATCCAGAATGATCTCATCCTAAGATCATTTACCTTTATTATATTACTTACCGTACTATACCTGCAAAGATATTTATTCCAAATAAAGTCTCTTTCTGACATACCAGGTGGACACATCTTTGGGGGGTCACAATTCAACCCACTACAGCTTTGTAGGAAAAATGATAGACTTGGATCTGAATCTCTATTCAGGGATCACAGACTTGGATTCCGGGTAGCTAATGTCAGTGAGTCTGGGGCCCAAGGTGCTTGTTGCAACCCACCTCATCTGAAAGGGGAAGCTCTGCTTAGCTCCAGAAGCAACATTATCATATCTTTTTAGTTTTTGGAGAAAAGTGAGATTTCTAGAATTTTTATGAAATCTCCTTACTCTCAAATTTGGAAACAAGTTTAAATTAAAACAAAAAACAGGACTTACATCCCAGTATGAGTGCCAGAAACACATCCATTGGCTGGAAGTGACTCATAGACTGTTAGTCTAGAACTGCCACTGTAGGGGATGATGAGCTGAAACGCAGGGGGACAGGCCCCAGATTGTTGTATTTGAAGATGACCCAGGCGTCCGGGTGGAGGTTGGACTAGCGGGGGTTAGCCCAGAAACCAGAAGGCAAAGTAGGAGGCCATTGCAATAGCCCAGGAGAATGTGCTTGAAAGTTAAACCAAAGAGGGAAGCCCTTAACACATTGCCAAGCCCTATATGAACACTCACTGAAGGAATACAGGAATTAATGGCCATTTACAAATTCTAGGACATATGAAATAATAAAACCAAAGGAGGCAGAAATGTTCTCCTATGGACTTAAAATATCAAAGAATTCTTTTCTGTCTCTTTTAGAAACTAGATCTATCAACTAACATTCTGCTTTCATTTTCAAGTGAGAAATATAACTGTATACACAACTAATTAAATTAATATAGCTTATTATGACAAAATAATTTCTTTTAACTCGGTGGACAGCACCACATTTTATATTAAGCTGCTAATACGATTTCAAAATCAGCCAAGCTTGAAAAATTATTGTCTCCAACATTCCCCATGATCAAAGCAACCCCAATTATAATATTATATTAACCAAGCTAAAAAATAGTATTACAATTTCTAACCTTTCTGAACTGTAATTAGCCATCTAACTATGTATCCAAATTTATTTGATATATTTGCATAGTTAATTAATTATGATTTATTTAAAAGTATTCCATTTGTATAACTTAGCTCTCCTTAGCCCACAAATCAAATTGCCCAGGGATAAATTTAATTTTTAAATATCTTTTTAAAATTGTGTTAAGATATGTTAAGACACAGCAGAAGAAAGTGCTGGAATATATGACTCTTTCTCCCTTAAAAAATAAAAGTTTTAAGAAGAGATGGGGGCTAAGTTTGAGAAACCCAATAACGAAAATGGAAATGATGCATTTGAGGAGCTGTGAAGTCTCCTTCATAACAACAATTGACTAAATAATGAACTGGACAAGATAGTGCGCTTACAAATCACTTAATGCACACCCAGGGAAAAAGCTTTCAAACTTGCAGGATCTATTAGACTTTCTTCAGTGTATTCGAAACTCTGTTCAAGTCTCATGATCTAAAATGCAGCAGAGCATCCCATTGAGCACCTGAGCGCTTCTGTATCATGCTCAAGGTCAAAATATTACAGGATATAGATTAAGGTTTGAAAACCTTTTGAAATACATACAAAGAAATTAAACTGGATGCACATCTGCATGAACTCAAGTGTCTAGGTAAAAAAATTCAGTCAATTATTCAGATGTTTACAAATATCAAAATATCTGGATGAAGAAAGCTTCCAAATTTCACCTGGATTTTATAGACCATGTGAACCTATCTGTACAAGTTTAACATCTGAGACTTCTGGTCAAGGCTGTGACCTTAACAGATGCAGGGGATTCCGTCATTTCTTAAAATGCATAGACACGTTGGCTAAACTATTTTTATTCTATGCGCTGCTGTAGTGAGCACTAGGCTAAACTATTTAAATACTAAGGAATAGACAGCTACGTTTGCGACGAAACCAGAAAACTCTAGGTAGCCAAATAAAGAGGATGTGAAAAGTGATAGTGGTGAGAGGGGCTTTCTAGGATGAAACTCACCTTTAGACCTATAGGTTAAAGAAGATGCCCACGCCTATCTGAGAGATGATACCAGCATTCCTGTTCATTGGAAGTAGCTGTGAAATCACTCCCTAGTCCATCAGTAGGAATTGAAAAATCTTTGCTTGTAAGCCAGAAAGACAAGCATTCATACTCTACTGTGGAAGGAAACAGAATCACCTTGAGTGTAGGCACCTTAAATTTCTACCGAAAGATGATGAAACTTGGAGCCACAAATCAATGTAAAATAGTTCATAATCAGTGAAACTTTTAGGGTCTTAGCAGAGGCACTGGTAAATGTCCCATGGAAGGTTGAACTCAACTATTGGGTTTCTCTTAAGACCTATAGAAACTTTAATATGTACAAAGTTAGGTTCAATGCAAGACAGTCCAGAGACAACAAATTGAATAATTACCATCTAAAGTATTAGGGATGAAAGAACAATAGCTACACAAAGAGGAATTATTACAAGTTATTTTTATAAGGTAATTGGACTACATTTTGAGGTGTATACCGTAAGGACAAAAAGAACTAAAATGTACACTTAACTAATATTATTCTGAGGCTGTTGTGTGTATTGAAGGATAAAGAAAATGAATGTTTATATTGACACTATTGAAAACCAAGGTTTTCCATGTTAGGGAAAGAATGACACAGATGTGAGACCAATGAGGCTAAAAAGAAACTCTATAATTATAGATTTGAACCGGAGATATTAGTATAAAGTCATGATATGTATTTATGTAAAAGATTATCTTCTCATTTGTTAATTAAAAAGGCTAAGGGGGAGAAAAAACAAACAACGAAATGGCAAGGGACAATAAGCATCTCTTGGCTCAGGGTGTGGTTTCCAGATACCATTTACTAATGAGAGAAACCATAAATCCATGGAGAAGCTAGGTGTTGAACAGGAAATTTATGAGAGCATCTAACCAAAAGTTATATAAACAGTTATATAAACCTCATAAAATTTAAAAGCATTTCCATTAATACACTTTATAAGGCAAAGATATTATAATCATGCAACCTTCATGCAACTTGTTCTCATGAACCTAACTAACAAGGTAAGACAAGAAACAGAACTACAATTTATAGAACTATAAAGAAAAAGCAGACGGGGGTGCCTGGGTGGCTCAGTGGTTAAGCGTCTGCCTTCGGCTCAGGTCATGATCCCAGGGTCCTGGGATCGAGCCCCACATCGGGCTCCCTGCTTGGAGGGAAGCCTGCTTCTCCCTCTCCCACTCCCCCTGCTTGTGTTCACTCTCTCGTTGTCTCTCTCTCTATCAAATAAATAAATAAAATAAAATAAATCTTTTTAAAAAAAAGCAGACGGCAAATGATCATCTACAGACATAATCTGAGAGAATCAACCGACAAAATATTATAGCTACCAAAAGATTATAGGAAAATCAATATATACAAGATTAACAAACACAAATTAATAGATCTCCTATATCTAAAATATAATCAATTAGAAAATCCCATTCATATTGGCAATACCATTTCTAAGGTTGCCAGGAGCAAATTTAACAGAAGATATGTTAGATTCTCATGGGGAAAATTACAAAACTTTGTTGAAGAACATTGAAGGAGTCTTGAAGTAATAAAAAAAATACCAGTTTCATGAATGTGAATGGGAAGACTCACAATAATGAAGATGCCATTTTCCTTCCAAGTCAGTTTTTAAGTTCAATGCAATTGCAATTAAAATCCCATCACTAAGTTTTTGGAATTTAAGAGATGGATTCAAAAATTAAAATGGGAAATAAGTCCCCCAAATATCTAAGACAATTGTAAAAACAAAACAAACAGAAGAAATAGGCAAAAACAAAGGTAAGACAATTATTGTATCAGGTAACAATAAAGCTTAATTTAAAACATATGATATAATATAGAGGAATGTAAAATGATGAGGTTCTGGAATAAGAACAAATTGCTGAGTGGTACAGAATATAATGTCTAGAAGCAGATTCGTCTTATGTGAGAACTTATATGAGGGGTGCCTTCTGCAAGTGGGCAGGAGATGGACTATTTAACACATGATAAGATGATAAAATGACTTAAAATGCAGGAAAAATATAATCTAGTCCCTTATCTCACATCATACACAAATCACTTTTGTGTGGATTAAATGCCTAAAGGTGAAAAACAAAATTTTGAAACTATTAGGAAAAAAATACAGGAGATAAACTGATCATCTGGGAACAGAAAAGGACATCTTAAGCAAGATACAAAGACCACAACTCTAAAGAAGATTTATAAATTTGACTACATCAAAATTAAAGTATAATTGATATAATAATGGATGAAATATATACTTAAAGAAATGTAAAAACTAAGAAAAAATTTTGACATATATAACTTATATAGAATTAGTGTCTTTAATATAAGGAAGATGTAAGAAAATTCTAGAAACCCATAAAAAAGAACTCACCAGAAAACTAGGCAAATGAAACTGGACAATGAGTTTCAGTGAGAAGGAGAAGAGGAAATCAAATTGGTCAGAATACATGTAAAGGGAAATGTAACTTTATTAATAATCAGAGATATACAAACTGAAGAAATAAAGTATTCTTTTTAACTTACTTAATTGGCAAAAATTAAAATGTCAGACTCTATTGAGTTGGCGAGGATAAGGGAAAAGGAACTCTTCCAGACTGTGGATGGGTGTGTTAATTGTTACAACCACTTTGGAAAGCCATTTTGTAGTAGGTAGATGTCTTGAATATTTGTACTCCTTGCCACCTAGCAACTCTTCTAGGTACCTGACTTAAAGAAACTTTCACACATGTATCCAAGGAGATATATACAAAAAGTTTGTTGCAGCTTTTCAAAAAAAGTAATAAATTTTAAACCACCTAGTGTCCACGAATAGGGGAATGTATAAAAGGCACTTGATTCTGGGCTATGTCTGCTGTTATAGTTGTATTACCTTTCTAATTCTTTTTTTTTTTTTTTTAAAGATTTTATTTATTTATTTCAGAGAGAGAGAATGAGAGAGAGCACATGAGAGGGGGGAGGGGCAGAGGGAGAAGCAGACTCCCCGCCGAGCAAGGAGCCCGATGCGGGACTCGATCCCGGGACTCCAGGATCATGACCTGAGCCGAAGGCAGTCGCTTAACCAACTGAGCCACCCAGGCGCCCTACCTTTCTAATTCTTAATCAAACTCATCTCTTGACCTGCATTTTGCCATTGATTTGGTGTACAAAATTATGTAGCCTCCCCCATCCTCAGTGATATTCTATGATTGCATTTCTTTATGTTTCTATGGATCCCGAAATAGGAAAAAAAATTGACCAGAAATTAACAATAACAAAGAAAGCCTTGGTTTTGGAGGATAGCCCTAAATAGTAACCCAAGACTCAAGAGAAAGAAGAAATTTTTGGGGTGGATGGAGGAGGATGGGACCAGAGGAGCATTTGCCGTGGAGAGTGATCAGGAGCTCTGTGGCCGCTGGGGACTACGAAAGGGTATGTGAACTGATTGGAGAACCAGAGGCAGTATCCTTTCAGTGCTGTCCTTGGTCAAGTGCTTTATTTTCTGCTTAAAATAAAAGAATTATTGAGCAAATATTTTATTAAAAAACAGTGTTATCTCCATTAAAATATTTTTAAAAACATATATAGCCTTTTAAATACAGTCCCGTTGTTGACTTTGGGGCACAAATGCTATGAGACTATTTTCTTCTTTTATGATTACATGTTAATTAAATATTCTGATTACATTACATAGTGATTACATATTCCCTTGCTTCAGTCTTTCCAAAGGCAGGCATTTTAGACGATCTTGAAGTAGTCTTTCATAAATTATCACTTAATAAAAGAAAAGAAGCGTAGCCAATTATAATTAAGTGTTCAAGAGCTAACAGGTCTTTTTTTCTTTTCAAAAATAAGTTCTGGGAAATTTGTGCAGCCTTGTATTTTGAGAGGCTAAAAAACCCTATAGCAACTGAAAAACGACATTGTTAAATAAATGAGGTGCAAAATTTGATTTACCTTAATATTGTTACAGTCTGGTGGGGAAACGCCACAATATTCTTCATTCTGTCACTTACAAATTAAAAAAGTATCCATTGTTTATTTAGATCCTGTAATGCTGTTGCTGTCAGGGCAGCTGCAGATGCTGTGATTGATCTAAGTTCTTCCACGTTAAGGAACATGTGAATATTGCACTCATGCACACACGAGAACATATTTATGTCTACTCCTTGAGGACAGGCATGATTTATTTGTGTGTGCACTGAAATGAATTTTAGTTACAATGAGTTACAATTTAGGGCAGCTGGTGATACTCTTCTGCTCACCTGTCTTGAGTAATTTACAAACTTTCACTTATGTGCAAATTTGGTACTCTTTATCATGCAGACAATTTAGGAAAAAATTTTTAAACGTTTGGTAATTGCTCTACTAAATCATTATTTAGGTTTATGTCATTGTATCCATTCAATTTTGGGTCACTTAGGAAGGTAGAATAGAAATGCCATTCAGGTTCAGTGTTAGGTTTAAGCAAAATTAATTATCTGTCTAGTGGTTTATCTAGATTGTGCTGGATCTGGTAATTGAATTTGTGCAGTATATAGTTAGCCAAGTAAATGATGGAAGGATAACTTTGGAAATTGACAAGATGATGTTCCTGAATATTCTAGTAGAACCTATAATATAGTTCATTTTGTGTTAGTCTTAAATTATCATTTCTGCCTTTTTCCTTTGGTCTGTGTACCTGTGGGAACTGATATTTGGTTATTCTGCATTGCCAGCCATGGCACTTTGTGGTGGGACTGGTGATTTAAACATGGCAGGCAGCAGATTAAGGCACACATCTCGGGTTCCTGTGACTCCTACCTCTGCTCCACCTGCTAGCTGACTTTTGCTGAAGTACTAACCTCCCTGACCCTCAGGTTCCACAGCTATACAAGGGAGATGATTATAATACTTACTTATCTGGTGATTGTAAAGATACATTGGGATGGTATACATCAATTTCTGGGCACAGTGCAGCATAAATGCATAAAACATGTTGGTTATTATTACAGGTAGTCCCTCTCACGCAACAGGAATCTACAAGTTTCTTCTGTGAAATAGTCAGGAGGCTTGTGCTTGGTTTCTTCCCTATGTCAGCTATGATAATGCTTCTCTAAACTGGCTGCAAATTCAAATCACTTTTGAAACTTTAAAAAATATAGATATCAGATCTATTTCAAAATCAGTTGGATAAGAAGGTTTGCATTTGGTTTGGACATCATTACTTCTTAAAGTTTCTTGAAATCATTCTAATAAGTAGCCAGGGTTGAAAATTACTGGCCACTGAAATCTTCCCTTCAAAGAAAATTCAGCCCTTGGCTGTGTAGGGATGCAGGGGCGGGAGTGGAGTGATCTATCTCTTTCATTCACCAAAAGGCACCTAAAAATATAGCCTATAATCCTGCTTTCCTTGTCTTACCTGCCATTCTGTTTTCAAGCTCTTGTGGTTAGGTTTCCACCCTTGTCATGGTACATACACATTATGGATGGCTTTCTAAGTGCAGGATCTATTTACCTCTGTGGTTGACCACTCCCTCCTTCGCTTCCTCCTCCTTTGACTTTAATGGCAGCCTCATCTGGTTCCCATTACATTTCTCCCAATTGCTCCTTCTCAGTCTCCTTCATAGACTCTTCTTCCTTTGTCCCTTAACTATTGGTGGTTTCAGAGGTTTTATTCTTGACCCTTTTTTTCTTCTCACACTTCATATTCTCCACCAGCCACCTCAGTCATACGCACTGTTTGACCATAATGATGATGAGCCCAAATCTCAATTTCTAGACCAGAACATCATCTTAAATTCTAGACTTTGAATTACCAAGTGTGTGTTTTTTTTTTAAGATTTTATTTATCAGAGAGAGAGAGACAGAGGCAGGCAGAGGGAGAAGCAGGCTCCTTGCTGAGCAAGGAGCCCGATGTGGGACTCAATCCCAGGACCCTGGGATCATGACCTGAGCCGAAGGCAGACGCTTAACCAACTGAGCCACTCAGGCGTCCCTACCAAGTGTGTTTTTGTTGTTCTTGTTGTTGTTGTATATCTAGAATAGTTCCTGGCACATAGAAGGGGTTTCCTTACTTTTAAAATTAAATTAATCTTCCAATGAATGAATGGCTTATAAGGTCAATACCAGAGTAAGCAGTTTGGATTTCATCCTTGATACAATAAGAAATCACTGGAAAATTTTAAGGCAGGAGACTGAAATGATCAGATATACATTTTTGGAAAGATTAATTCTAGCCATAGTTTAGAAGCTAGAAAATAGGGGAGACAACATAACAAGATGAAATAAGAATATGGCAAAGCTAATATTTATTGAGTTCATAATATTTGCCAGGCAAATAGTACAGAGCTATGCACTTTTCATGTAGTATCTTATTTAAAGTGTACACTAGCCTGAGAGACAGGTTTTATCATCTTGTCCACTTCTCTGATAGGAAAACTGAGGATCTGAGAGGGATTTAGTAACTTTCATGGGGATGCAAAGCAAGTTAGTTTTGGAGCACTAATCCCAGGAAGGAAATGTAAGGCCCTGAACTAAGATTTTGGTGGTAGAGAGGGAAAGGAGAAAACTGATTCAAAAGGGAACTGACGGGAACAGAATTTGGTATCAATAACTAAGTAGTGATGGGACAGAAGAGGATGGTGGTTCATGGGCTCTAGGTTACCATCCTGGTCATATTTGTTGGTCGAGTTATGGGCCAAAACTTCCATCCCATTAAATTATCTGCACCTTGACAGATCTCATCATTTTGCATAAATTTGCATTCACATGTTTGAACTTACTATCCTCTGCCTTCACCTTGATATTATCAATTTTTTCTTTTATTTATTCAAATAATATAAATCATGCCAACATTCAAGACTTGTATCTCAAGTTTTATCTCTTCTATGAAACTTTTTTTTTTTTTGAGAGAGAGAGAGAGAGCGAGCACACAAACTGGGGGGAGGGACAGAGGGAGAGAAGAAAGAGAGACTCTCAAGCAGGCTCCATCTCAGTGCAGAGCCCCATGCGGGTCTAGATCTCAAGGCACTGAGATCATGATCTGAGCTGAAATCGAGTCCACCACTTAACCGACTGAGCCTCCCATGCACCCCCATGAAACTTTTAAGAAAAATAATTTTAGGGGTACCTGGGTGGCTCAGTCAGTTAAGCGTCTGCCTTCGGCTCTGGTCATGGTCTTGGGATACTGGGATCGAGCCCTGAGTCGGGCTCTCTGCTAAATGGGGAGCCTGCTCTTCCCTCTCCTCCTTGCTTGTGCTCTCTGTCACTATCCCTGTCTCTCTCTCTCAAATAAATAAATAAAATCTTAAAAAAAATAATTTTAGCCAAAACAGAATTTCTATTCCTTAGAATATATTACCTACATCCCAAAATTTAGGCAGGTGATCAGTGGTTGTAGAGTATGATGTTTAAGTATGTGAACTTTGGAGCCAGAAAGACAATTGAGTAGCAGGTGACTTCGGCAAATTATTTTTAACTGCTTTGAGCTGAGATTTCTCAGCTGCAAACTGTGGATTTCAATGACAATGATTATATAGTACAGTGAGCAATAAATAAAATAATGCACGTGCAATGTTTAGCACCTTGACTGACATATAGCAAGTACTTACTAAATGTTGGCTAAAACTACCTTTATTACTAAATGCTGATGTCTATCTCCGCATTCTCATAGTGCCCTATTTTACACTTGCTTGTTTTGGCTTCCCAGGAACGATGTAATTATCTCAAGAGCAGAGAAACTGTTCAGCACATCTGGCAAATTACTAGACCCTCAATAAATGCTGAATGAATGGATGATTGCACAACTTCTTTTGCTTTTCTTTCAGTGGCTAACATAATATCGGACCCTTACCAGACACTTAATAAACACTACTTGAGTGTTTTTAAATTATTATTAAAAAACAATGATCAGTATGATCTCATGCTTGATTAACCTAATTGAATGGAACTCCAAGTACATTGTAACCAGAGGAATTTTCTCTAAATTACAAGCAGCAGAACATGGTGCTGGTGCTTTTTCTTGATATCATTAGTATCTGCATGAATATCTTCATCTGGAAATTTTACTTCCTTCACATATGGGCCATTGCTAGGACTACAAGGGTGGAGTCTCTTAGTTTATGAAGAGGATGGAGCAGAATTTCTTCCTCTCTCTTCCCTTCCTTCCTCCTTTCTTTCCTTTCTTTGCCCTTCCCATTCCTTTCCATCCTCCCTTCCCTCCCGTTCCCTTCCCTCCCCTCTCATTCCCTCCCCTCCCCTCCCTTCCCCTCCTCTTCCCTTCCCTTCCTTCCTTTTTTTTCTCCTCTCCTTTCCCTCCTTTCTCAATTCAACAACTGGATATCACATGCCTGTTGTGCCAGCATTGAGGATCCAAAGAGCAACATGAAGATTCAGTGAGGAAGAAGTCATAATCATCCAGCTCAAGGGTAGGGGATAGACCAGTAAGCAGACAATTACAGAGCAAGAAGATAGGAAAACAAAACAAAACAAAACACAACACATGGTGTTATGGGGAAAACATGAGGATCACTAACTTAAGACCTACTACAACATTTTCTGTTGTCCTGGAGTTATCCAAGATGTACTTCTTTGAGCAGACTAAGTTAATGTGAAAATGCATCACTGTGACTTTCAATCTAGAAAATGTGGGGTAAAATTAGGCTGGAGCATCTTTTTCTTTTCTGACATTACACATCTGATTTCACTGATTTGTAGGACACAATTACTTGAAACAAGTGCCTATAAAAGTCCATAAAACCAAGTGACATTTCAAGAGATAACAAAGGTAAAATGTTACTGTCATCACTCTCTATGAATCATCTCATTATCAATATTTTATTTTATTTTTATTTTATTTTTTTTTTAAGATTTTTATTTATTTATTTGACAGAGAGAGAGACAGCGAGAGCAGGAACACAAGCAGGGGGAGTGGGAGAGGGAGAAGCAGGCTTCCTGCCGAGCACGGAGCCCGATGTGGGACTCGATCCCAGGACGCTGGGATCATGACCTGAGCCGAAGGCAGACGCTTAACGACTGAGCCACTCAGGCGCCCTCATTATCAATATTTTAGACTTCGAAGTAAAATAATGGAAAGTTTCCTCAAAACAGTGACATCAGATAATTAAGTCATTCTATGGTATTTAATAGCAGTATTTCAGAAATAGGACTCCAAAGTATTTCTACATGTGCTCATGTATGCCGACTGATTTTAGGTTCATCATTTTGTAACTTCTTTGATGCAATTGCTTCTCTTCACATGGGATGCAATTGCAGTGACATCTGTCACTCTGAGATTAACTAAAAGCATGGCACAAATGGATACATATAGAGGCAACAAGGCAAACATTGTTAAATACGCAGAACATTTTGTTTATTTGTGTGCTGCGGTTCATTGTCCATCATATTTTCTTCTTATTTAATGTTTTAATTTGTTCCATTAAGTAAATGTTCCTGCACATTCATAAATTTTTTTCATAATGTTATTGCTAGAGGATACCCATCCATGTATCTGACTTATTAAAACAAACAGCTCTATATGTACTTGTGCTATCACCCATGTGACAAGTTACAAACTTGGTATCACTACAGTAGCTATTTACAGGAAATAGAATAATTATGCCACTGCTGTAAATTACAAGATTTCTCATTGGAACCGTAGACTGTTAATAAAGGTTGCATTCATTACAGATTTATCAGGTTTGTGTTTCTGTTGTGAGTTGGCATTTACATATCTGTAAATTAATTTGCATAAGGAATTGAAAGCAATGGACTGAGGCTTTTGGAAAAAGAGCTTTCAAATCTTGTGAAGTTATCTGCATAGTTAAAGAATGGAAAGGTCCTAAATCTGCTCCAAGTGAGGCTCTTAATGAGTTGCTTTTGGACCCCTTCAGTGAAACCATGTTGTTGTTTTCTGATTATGCTGTTTCTGGAGTCAGGTTTGCCAAGACCACTATTTTGATCAAGTTTGGGTTGCCAGTTAAGTATCAGAATCTAAGACGGGAAGTATGGCATAGCAGTTAGATCATAGTGGTCAATAAGAAATGGCTCTGGAATCAGGCTGCAAAGATCAGAATCTCATTCTATCTTTGGCTAGCAATGGGATCTTCACCAAGTTCACTGAACTTCTCTTTCTTCAACTGAACACAGGAATATTAACCCTATTCACCTTATAATTTTATTCTAAAAAGCCAATGGAAACAAATATATGCCCACTTGGCAAGGACTAGCACGCAAAAAGTGCTCAATACGTTTTAGCTATTGCAATACAAATACATTTCGATGTTTAAAACTTGAGAGAATTGACATGTAACATTGTATTAGCTTTAAGTGTACAACCTAATGATTTGCTATATGTACATATTGTGAAATGATAACTGCAGGAAGTCTAAAAGCCATGATGTCACAGTTACACATTTTTTTCTTTGTTAAGAACTTTTACTACTTTTAATCTACTCTCTTAACAACTTTCAAATATACAAGACAATATGATTAACTATAGTAGTCATGCTGTACCTTACATCCCCAGGATGTATTTATCTTACAACTGGTATAGCTTTGTAGCTTTTAACCACCTTCACTCATTCTGCACACCCCCCAACCCCTGCCTCCAGCAACCACCAATCTGTTTCCTGTATCCACGAATTCAGGTTTTTGAAGATTTCATGTATAAGTGAGATCATACAGTGATCTGTCTTCCTCTGTCTGACTTACTTCCCTTAGCATAATGCCCTCAAAGGCCATTCATGTTGCCACAAATGGCAGGATTTTCTTTTTCTTATAGCTGAGTATTTCATTTATTTATTTATATATATTTCATCACATATTCTATATACAATATAGAATGACATATATAATATATATCTCATTTATATATTATATATAATATAAAATATATTTATATATATATATAAAACATATTTTCTTTATTCCTTTATCCATTGGCAGACACTTAGGTTGTTTCTGTGTCTTAGCTATTGTTAGCAATGCTACAGTGAGCATAGAGGTGCAGATATCTATTTGAGACAGTGATTTTGTTTCCTCTAGATAAATACCCAGAAGTAGAATTGCTGGATCATATGGTAGCTCTATTTTTAATTTTTGAGGAGCTGCTATACCCTTTTTCCATAGTGGGGCTGCACCAGTTCACATTCCCACCAACAGTGCAACATTTCAATTTTAATATTTATATAAGCATGTCAACTTATAAACATCAGATTTGTCCTCTCAGATCCTTATTCTGATGATCTTAATTACATTCTTAGGCTTAGCATGAAAATGTGTCCATGCGATAGAGTAATTGGTGTTAGAGATGTAATAGCTCTTCATAACCTCATCACAATAACAAAGATATTTCTTTTCAAATTTTAACACAGTAGTCACAATTACTACACCCCAGGTGAAAGCAACAAAGATCAGAAAACAACTTAAAGTTGGTTTAAAGAAAGACATGTACAGGGGCGCCTGGGTGGCTCAGTCGTTACACGCCTGCCTTCGGCTCAGGTCATGATCCTGGGGTCCTGGAATTGAGCCCTGCATCGGGCTCCCTGCTCAGCGGGAAGCCTGCTTGTCCTTCTCCCACTCGCCCTGCTTATGTTCCCTCTCTCTCTGTGTCTCTCTGTCAAATAAATAAATAAAATCTTTAAAAAAAAAAAAAAGAAAGACATGTACCATATGGTTTCACTCATATGTGGCATTTAAGAAACAAAACAAATGAGCAAAGGGAAAAAAGAGGGAGAGGAAGAGATAGAGAGAGAGAGAGAGGCAAACCGAGGAACAGACTCTTAATTATGGAGAACAAACTGATGGTTACCAGAGGGGAAGAGGGTGGGGGATGGGGGAAATAGGGGATGAGCACCCGGTGATGTATGGAAGTTATGAATCACTATATTCTGACCCTGAAATTAATATAACACTAACTGGAATGAAAATAAAAACTTAAAAAAAAAAGGATGGTTTCCAGGTTAAGAGAAACAGTAAAAATAAGTTCCATGAACCATCAATAAAAATGAAAGACCAAAAATAGAAAAAAAGTGGTTAGTATTGTACACGACAGACAAAAACAATCTGTTTATTACCTAGTTTCATTTTTACAAAATATTAAAGCCAGATTCCCCCATAGTGATCATGGGGTCCTTCAAATTGTCATTGAAGGATGGCAAATAATTTCATGCACACACTCCTGCTTTGGTTTTCTAAGGTCATATAGACCTGGTATGGTGTGGGGGAAAGAACATTGTAGAAGACCGAGCCCTACATTCTTACCTAATCTTTTCCTCTAAACAGCTGTGTGATAATCCAGTTACCCACACACATTTGTCCACTATAAAATAAAGCTGCTAGTCTAGATCATTTTTAAGGGTCCCTTCTACCACTGATGTTCTGTAAGCTGGGAAATTTGTTGGTATGTCAGCGTAGATTTGCAGTTGCAAAAATCCTCGTATCTGCTTAAGCTTTCTCGTCTACAGTGTAATGGTGTGTTTACACTGACTGGTGCTTGTTCTCACATTTGCAGCATTGCTTATTTCAGAGGGCTTGGGAAAATCTGTCATACTAGAAATATTCAAAATTACAATCTATTTAAAACAATTAAATAATAGTTCCATGTTTTGCCATCGTGTTTGCATTTAGAATAAAATAGCTATTTAATCTGTATAACAATTTGAAACTAATGATGGTTAAATTACCTAATACTCCTTGATATCAATGCAAATTAATCTGAAATTTAACTCCATTTGTTGGAACCTTGCAATCTCCAGGCACTTGCATTAGATCTCCTCTAGGAAATGATTTAAAAACATTCTGACATTAAATCCTTCTTGACTTTGGGGACTGCATTTCAAAGTACAAGAGTTTTTCATATTGGATCATAAATCTGCTCCACAGGAATTCGGTCTCCTTAGATTCCAGCTTTTGGTTTACGCTTCCAAAAACAATTGTACTAATAAAAATGTCTAAACAAGGGATAAACAGAAGTAGCAAGTACTTTGGAAGCCAAAACCGGATTTTTTTTTTTTTTTAAACAGAGAGGGAGAGACACCTCTTTGGCATTCACCATTATAAAACACAAGATTAATGCAGTTCTCAATAAGAAGGCTAAGTGCATAAAAGAGCACAACCATTATCCATCTCAATGGATATGCCTCCAACTCACCAATCCCAACAATACATAAAAAATACATGATGCTATTAGGTGGTGGGAAGCTGGCAATATATTGTCCATAACTTATTTATATAAGGCTGCCCTGAGAAGCAGTGTTTAACTCTGCTGGCTAGGCAGATAGGAGTTAGGACCCAACTCTTTGTTTACTGAGAGTCAGATGGTAACTGCCAAATGCTTCTTGAAAACAGAGGAAACGTGGGACATCTTAATACCTCTGTCATTATCTTCTGGACAGGTTCGTAGTTTGCCTCCGAGATTCTGCTGATCTCCCAGAACAAGAGTCATCTCACTGTTCTGTCTATACTTTGTACTCACTTGTTTACATTATTGGTAAATATATTAAACTAATAAATGTCATGAAAATTAGGAACTGGTGGTTGCAGTCAATCACAGGGATATCTGAAAGGACTGCTGCTGTCTCTAGCTAAAACACCGGAGCCTGGTTTGGGCTTCCATAGGTCTAGGGCTGCTTGGGATGTGTCTCTAGAGTTGGGGGTTCTCAGCAATAGGTTGTATATCATTTAGGGAAGTCCATTGGTATCCATGAGAAATATAGAAATAAGGTTCAGCCACATGAAAGCAACTCTTGAATCTAGATTTTCTTTCCTTTTTTTTTTTTTTTTTAAGATTTCTTTGTTTATTTTAGAGAGAGAAAGAGAGAGAGAGAGAGGAAGCAGGGGTAGGGGCAGAGGGAGAGAGGGACTCCTGAAGCAGACTCCCTGCTGAGTGCAGAGCCCAAGGTGCGGCTCCACCAGGGCTGGATCACAGGACCCTAAGATCACAACCGGATCCTAAACCAAGTCAGCCACTTGACCAATTGAGCCACCCAGGTGCCCCTGAATCTAGATTTTCAGGGATCCTGGGCCCCTGACAGAGAGAGCACAGGGTCAGACTAGGGCCACTCATGGGAGGTGTATTCATTGGATAGTTATGACAAGTCATGGTGAGAGCTACTATTTTTTTATATCTATATTCTGAACATTTCATTTCCATGACTACCTCTAAAAGTTAGTCTATATACAAATTCATCTTTTTTAGAAAAGAGAATGTATTGCTTTTAAAATAAAGATTTTAATAAAAAAGAAAAGTGACTTTATAAGGAACGAACTGATAGTTACCAGAGGGGAGGTGGGTGGGGAGATGGGTGAAATAGGTGATGAGGGCTAGGGAGGGCACTTGTGATGAGCACAGGGTGATGTATGTAAGTGTCGAATCACTATATTGTACACCTGAAACTACTATTACTGGGTATTTACCCCAAAGACACAGATGTAGTGAAAAGAAGGGCCTTATGCAACCCAATGTTCATAGCAGCAATGTCCATAATAGCCAGACTGTGGAAAGAGCTGAGATACTCTTCAACAGACGAATGGATAAAGATGTGGTCCATATATACAATGGAATATTACTCAGCCATCAGAAAGGATGAATACCCAACTTTTGCATCAACATGGATGGGACTGGAGGAGATTATGCTAAGTGAAATAAGTCAAGCAGAGAAAGTCAATTATCACATGAATTCACTTATTTGTGGAACATGAGGAATAGCATGGAGGACATTAGGAGAAGGAAGGGAAAAATGAAGGGGGGGAAATTGGAGGGAGAGACGAACCATGAAAGACTGTGGACTCTGAGAAACAAACTGAGGGTTCTGGGGGGTGTGGGGGATGGGTTAGCCTGGTGATGGGTATTAAAGAGGGCACATACTGAATGGAGCACTGGGTGTTATACGCAAACAATGAATCATGGAACACTACATCAAAAGCTAATGAAGTAATGTATGGTGACTAACATAACACAATAAAATAAAGAAAAAAAATTACACTGTATGTTAACTAACTGGAATTAAAAACATAAAAAAGTGACTTTAATTTTTATTCAAGTAGTCAAAACAATGAATGGGTAAGTCCAAAATAAGTGCTTACAAAAATTGCTAAATATTTATCCAATGACCAAATTCAGAAGTGTCCATCCCTTCACTCTCTCTCTCTCTCTCTTTTTTTTTTTTTTGTGGAGACTGAAAGTTTCCCATTGGGACAACACAGGCTGCATCAAACTGTGAACTGTGAAAAGTGCTCTCCCATATTTGGTAGGGATAGCACATGTCTTTTAAGGTCATCAATTTATAGGGAAGTTAAATCATTTTATTTTCCTGGGATACTATCCAATTGATTTCTCAAAGGTCACCAATGAACTCCTTCAAGTGAATTCAATTTAAAATTTGGTTTAGCCTTAAAGGGCATTGCAGTTCAATGGTCTAAATCAGGGATTAACAATTAAAATTCTGAACGCTGTTTTTCTGGCATATTGGTGATGGGAGAGATTTCATGGATGCTTAATGTTAGCAAAGGCTGCAGGTTCTTGCTCCTCTCATGTGTATTTTACTAGCATATTTGTTCCTTTATAAAAATATGAATATCCTGAGAATGTAAGGTTTTTGGATTTCACAACTTCATATAACTTATTCTAATCAGTTAATTAGAACTCTGCTTCCCTGCTGAGTTCAGTTGCAGTAGGCAGTCAGTCTTCAGCAAGAGTGCTCATATAAATCATCTATTTGTAATCCATGGTGTAGATCCTATCTAGAGATATTCTGATTTGGTAGTTTAGGGTTAGGACCATGGAAAGTATATTTTGACAAAGTTCTCTGGTGATTAAAACAAAGCAAACAATAGCAATGCACATATATATGTACACAGGTATATATATATGTATGTATGTATATATTATTTATATATTTAATATATTTATACACATGTATAAATGAATATTTTTCACTTCACAGTATATGTATTCTCTGGAAACTTTATAGCATCAATACACATGGGAAGCTCATTCTTTTTAATGGCTGCAATGACTCATTAACTTGATGGACATTTTATTTACGAGCAAGTTTCTTTACTTCTCTGTGCCTCCATTTTTTTCATTTGTAAAGTGGAGATGATAATGGTACCTGCTTAATCATGTTGTCTTGAGGATCAAAGGTGTTAATATACATAAAGTGTTCAGAAATATGTCTGGAAGCTAGTAGGCATTATAAAAAATAAAAATAAAATAAAAATTATAAAAATTATAAAATTATAAAAATTATAAAAAATAAAAATAAAAATATTATTATCATCATCATTATTATTTTTAACCACAGTCTGACAGTAGTCCTAAGAGATATTGTACGCAGAGTTTTTTTGTGTTTTCATGTAGTGGCAATTCCATGAGAATCAGATGATTTTTTTCAAACTTTGGTATCAGATGACATTGGTAATTTGATTTTAAAAGAACTGGAGAATGAATTAAGTGGAGCTAGGGAGGATCACAAGCCCCCTAGGAGGCAGAACTCAGGTCTTATTTCACTCTGCCGCTGAAGAGTACAGCTTCGGACAAGTCATAGAGAAATCTTAGGACTCTAGTTCTCTATGCATAGAATGAGGGTGTTGGAAGGAATGGTCTCTAAGTTTCCAGTAGCTTTGACTGTGACTTGGTATTGTGGAAAAAAAGAGAAGGTATATATAATATAAAGTTTCCCCAGCATATAGGCTTTATGAGGAAAGGCATTTCAATGCCTTATCCAGAGCTAAAGCCACAATGTCTAGGGTGTGCCTTTTTGCTCAGAGTAGGCACTAAATAAAACTAAAAAATGTTTAATGAGGGACGCCTGGGTGGCTCAGTCAGTTAAGTGGCTGCCTTCGGCTCAGGTCATGATCTCAGGGTCCTGGGATCAAGTCCCGCATAGGGCTCTCTGTTCAGTCAGCAGCGAGTCTGCTTCTCCCTCCCTCTGTGATCTCTCTCGCTTTCTCATTCTCAAATAAATAAGTAAAATCTTTAAAAAAATTTTTAATGAGAATGTTCAAAATGCAATGTGAAAATCAGGCACACAGTGGGTCTTCACACCTATTTTTTTTTTAACTGATCAGCTGAGTTCCTCTGTAGGAACCTCTCTAGAAATCTGGCCCAAATGCTCATCTAATCTTTCAACATCAGAAAAAATGTAAATAGATTTAATTTTATTCTTAGCACATCAATGCATATCTATCTCTATTGTCATGTTAAGATACTTTAATGGAACCACTTCAACAGTTGCAAAATACTCTGTCTAGAGTGCTTTGTGAAAGTAAAGGAATGGAATGAGAAACTTTCATCTGCACTTGGTGTGTGCCTAGTAAACATAATTTGGGAAATGTGTAGCTCCTCTTGGGGAAACGATTTAAATGCAGTAGTGCAATTGGAAGGACCTTTTGGACTATTACTTAGAGTGATCCTATTTTTTTTTTTAAGATTTATGTATTTTAGAGAGAGAGAGAGAGAGAGAGTAAACAGGGGTGGGGCAGAAGGAGAGGGACGGAAAGTCTTAAGCAGAAACCCTGCTCAGCGTGGAGACGACATGGGGCTCGATCTCATCACCCTGCGATCACGACCTGCGCTGAAACCAAGAGTCGAAGGCTCAACCTTCTGCACCACCCAGGCACCCCTAGAGTGATCCTTTCCACATTGAAGAATGAGGATGAATTTTTATAGAATGGCACAATTAGATACAGTTACATTACGCTTTGAGAACATTAGCATTTACTATGTGATTGGAGAAAAGCCCAGAGATATTGGGAGTTCGTGAAAGGATGGGCCCCTGGAATTCTTCAGTCTCACTTTCTACTGGATGATTTGAAGTCACCACTTCCAGAGATTCTGAGGCATAAATGTATCTTTGTGCTTAGAGGCCTCTGAATAGAATTAATTTTTTCATGCCGGAGTATGGATTTTTAAAATGCCAACTTTCACTTAATTAAACAATGAAACCAAACCACACTTCTTCTTAATCAGAAATATTGTGGGGAGAAAGTTTGGAAAGCCAATGAATAATAATAAAAAATAGTGAGTTTTAATATAAAACTCACTGAAAGATGCAACAGGTCAGCCAATCTATGAACCTCTGGAGGGTAACAAGACAGTAAACTTGACATTGCACAGTATTTGACATACTGTGGTATTTGACATACAGTGAATCATTATTTACATTTTATCCAAAAACATTTACCTGAGAAAAGGTCATGATGTTGAATTTGGAGACATTTACAGCAATTGCCAAATGTTTACTATCTACATGAATGTCATGCTTCTCAGTCAAAAGCAGGTTGATGTGCTAAATGTCAATTATTTCAACTTGTTTGATGGTAGCACAGATTGCCAAGCAACATAAAAAGAGGTTCAATAAATATTATATACACTGCTAACCATTCATCTTGCCTAGCGGAGGCTTGAGTTTTACATATAGAGGATTTATGACAAGCAACAGCTCAGGACATTAAAACTCAATTATTGCAGTCCTGGATGGCAGCACTATCATTAGCTTCTGGAAGCTGCACCTTGTTTCTTCTGCTTCTGCTGTCACTTTTGAGAAGGCATTGGGGAGAAGAAAATTATTTCAGGAAATCACACTTTGATGTTTTCTTTGTGTTTTCCGGTCCTTTTCAGAATTAGCAGCAAAGGAGGATTACCCAGTTATGTTGGTAGGAAATTGAATTGTTCCATTTTTCTCAGTGATTACAAGACATAATGATATTCTGCAACAACTCCAAAGACTTTAAGGGAACAACACAGAAATGTTAAGAGGAATGCAAGAGCGCCAGTGGAATAAAACCTGCAAGGTTGCCAACAGTGAGTGAAATGCAAAATAGCCTCCAGGAGGGTTCATCGGTACCAAAACTCGATGAGAGCAAGTTATGAGCTTTTTTTCAT
Source organism: Neomonachus schauinslandi (assembly GCF_002201575.2). Classification (NCBI taxonomy): domain Eukaryota; kingdom Metazoa; phylum Chordata; class Mammalia; order Carnivora; family Phocidae; genus Neomonachus; species Neomonachus schauinslandi. The sequence goes on along the minus strand of NC_058410.1, from coordinate 12,032,195 downwards.
TTTTTTCTAACAGTAAAAGATGTTTATCACAAAAGCCTCAGTGATATAACCACAGATGTGCCTTGGATCAAGTATCCAAGGTCAGTGTTCTGAAAAGTTGCCCTTGGGCCTAAAATGAACATGTAAATATGCCATTTATATATCTTTTCTTTCTTGATTTCCTTTTCGGTGGAATTTGAGTTGATGAATAAACTCAAGTGGCTGGCCTAAGTTTGATGCCATCTGATAAGCACCTGTTGAGAGATACTAGAGTCAAACACAGTCCGAGGCTCTGGGATAGGAGATTATCAGAGTCAGGAAGGAAGATGATAACACAGTGCATGTTAGACTATGTAAATACCATAAGAAAGAGATCAAACCAATTCCCAGAGAGTTCAGAAGGAGGCATCCTGAGCAGTTTCAAAGAGCTCTTTATGGAAGCATCAATGTTAGACTCTGAAGGAAGGTAGAACATACTCTTTTGGAAACAAGTAGCAAAGGGCATTCCAGGCTGAAAGGACACCAAGAGCTGGTGTGAAAATGTCTGTGTATGTTTGTGGAGATGAGGATAATGGTTAGCTTTGCCTAACTCAGGCGGTTTATGAAAGGAATGTGGGAGGTCAGCCCAGAAAGGTAGGTGGGAGTCAGACGGCTCATGAAGAGTCTGGATTTCCAGTTTTGATTTTGGCTTTCATTCTGGAAGCAAATGTGACCACTGGAGTTCTTTAAGCAGGTCAGGTCTGGCTTGGCAGGTCCAGGAGAGTGAAAACATCATTATTAGAAGAACAAAAGAAGGCGGGGAGTCTCAGAGGATTTGGAATCAGGGTGAGAGGGGCAGGGGAACAGACAGTCTTATTTAAAGGCCACACTGGTAAAAGTAACCACAGGATGCAGTGGCATTTCCTTCCTGGGAGACCTTTAGCTTCTCATCAGTCAGGAAAGGTTTAGGAGTTCTGCCTTGATAGACAGCTGATCTAACGGGCTCTCCATCCATAGAATGAAGGGATTTCTAGAAATGAGGGTAAAGAATTTTCTTCCCTTGAATATATGAGCAATCATGGGAGAACGCTTATGGTAAGCTTCTTACTTCCCAGATGCAAATGCAGTTCAACTGAGCTGATTTGCAGTTTATGCCAGAAGTGTTGAGTCATCTCTCAAAACAAATTACATAAACAATTCTTCCAACACTGAACTGTAGGTTTATTCTAGAATCCGAGACATACTGCTCTTATTCTCCAGCCCTGGGCCCTAGGCTAGACAAAGAAAGTTGACTTTTAAAAGGGTCAAAAGTGCTTTCTGGATCTCAAGGTCTTACTCCTTTCAAACTGTTAGGTCATCTGATGTTTGCAACATCATGTACTTATTCATGTTAAATGCTATGGCCTCCGGAAAATATAACGACGTTACCAGACAAGGATAAGTTTTCTGTTAGATCACTCTGAGTCTAAATTCACATGTTAGATTTCTCACCAGTCACCTAGTAGGGACTTACAGGCTACCATAATAAATGGGAGAAATATGTAAAGTCAAGTCTCTTCTGGAGAAACAAGCAGGGCAGCGACCGAAAGAAGACATGGGAAGAATGGAAATTTGGGAAATAGCACTCTGATGCTTTCTTTGTATTTTCCAGTCAAGCTGATGAGTAGGTAGGTAAACAACTTGCTTAATTCATAGTTAAACCTAATGTATACCCTTACTACCTGACTGTAGCTGGAGTCGGGGATTTCAATGGGCTTGAAAGTTATTCTCAGTATTTGATTGGCTTCATGTGTGAAAAGTAGATTTCTGTTTTGCTCTGAGAGCACAAAATAATAGTTGGAAGCTACAGAATTTTTGCCACTAGAACAAAAGTAACAACAACGAAAAAAAAAAAACCAAAACCCAAGAAAATAGATTTCTACTGTCCAAATAGAGAAAGGGTTAGCTCACAAGATTTCAAGTTACCTGCAGGCTGAATAGCCATTTGGGGTTCTTTTTATTGGTCAGCTGGAATGGGATTTGGATATTAATTGTGTGGCTCGACTAAGGTGATCTTTAAAATTCCTCCCAATATTTGAGATCTTTTGCCAGAAGGGTGCTGGGGACGATGAAGAGATCATATTAAGGACTTAAGCCTGAAGAAGGTGGCTAAAATAACTCAATATGCTTTATATGTCTTAGCTAAGTGATGAATTAGAGAGATGCAATAACTCTTGACTGCCATCTGAAGGGTAAAAAGAAGGGTAGGATTATATATAGTGCCAAGAGGAAGTGTAACGAGAAATAATACCACAAAATTTACTAAAGGAAACTGTAGGATCTGAATTAGAAACATTTTTTCAAATTAGAGCTTCACAATCTAATGTGTTTTGTCACTATCTCCCAAGGGCAGCCAGAGAAGCCCCTTTGAACAGCTCTGCACAGTCTTGGTTGGAACGATTTAAGCATCATGCCCTTTAGAAAATAAAAAACCTTTTCTGGAAGACAGGGAGGGAAGGATTGTACAATTTATTTTCAACATAACTTATTCGGATGTGAGGATTTCTCCTTAGGTTTTGTCTCCGACAGACCATGTCTTCTGTAAACAGGCTGCAGGCAGACCCAGGCTTACTTGTGCCTACGAAGGCTGCATATTTAGAAGCATCAGCTGGGAATGTCTGAAATGGCTCTCCAAGCCTGCTCTCGTGTAGGTAGGGGGCAGCCACCTCTTGGGATAGTCGTCTGCCATCTTTCCTCTCGGGGAATGGTTTTGGAGAAGCTCAGTCAGCTCTGCAAATTTTCTCCCCCATCTTTTCCTCTAAGCTAGGACTTCAGACTTTTGTCTGGTGACCATCATCCTAGCAGATGTGGAGGGAGGGGAAGCACACTTTTCCCTCTCATGGTTGGGGTTTGGTTCTTTCTGAACATGGCGGCCTGCTTACCTTACCTTGTCCCCCTTCACCTAGGACTGAATCTGCTCCTCCCTCCTCAGGCAAGTCCACCCTCTATCCTCACTTCCTTTACTGCAATCAGAAATGCCACCCCTTCACTTTCATTTAAAATAAGGAAGTGGCAGCTTACAATATAAAGCAACAGCAGGAGCCAATAACCACAAATCTGAGTCAGAGCCCTCAACTTTCCGGTTGTCTAACCTAGTTGTATATCCTCAGGCAAATCACTGAAATTCTCTAAAGCTCAGATTTTTGATTTGTAAATTGAGGAGGTCCTACTTTCCTCACAGCTGCCATGGGAACTGAGAAAAACTGACATGCAGAGACACTTTACAGTAGAGTCCGAGAGGCCCCGGCAGAAAACCTGCCAGGGCTTTGTTTGAACTGGGCCAAAATCTTTGGAGTGGGCCAAGGGACAATTGTTCTAAGCAATTGCTTGAGTAGTCAGCAGGAGAATGGACATTCTAATCACAGGACCGATAGTTGGGGACTTTCTGAAGATAAAATCAGCAGTCAATCAATGTATAACTGAGTAGCTTAACTTGTTAACACCCATAGAGAACTTTTTTCCTTTCCTTTCTTCAACTCATGTGATTGCCTCCTCCCTTTCGTCATAAAACTCCCTGCTTTCACCTATGAGTGAGACACCTATTTGGGTTTTGACCTGAATCTGTATTCTCTGAATTGCAATTCTTTAATCCCAAATAAATGCTTGTTTGTCTCTCACTGTGGCTTTTAATTTTCAGGTTGACAGGATCAAAAGCAATGATACACACACACACACACACACACACACTTTGGTGGTAAAGTTCTATGTTAATGTGAATTAATGCTATTAACAGTAAAATAGGCAAATCTTTCTTTGGTCTGTTGTATATACAATCACCTCTCTGGTATGACTATGTCTCTCCTAACAAGATTTAAGTTCTGAAAGAGGGAAAGGATGTTTATTACCTGCTACTTTTAACCTATATACATCTTTAGATGGCTTCAAGCATGCTTTATAGGCTAGAGAAATCAGGGAGAAGCTGGAGGGTTCTTTGGTAGAGCAGAGCAGGAAGAAATCTAGATCTTACACAGCTGGTGGTGGTCATGGAAAGGGAAGTAGGCAGTATAGGTCCAGGGACGGGTGACACAAAAGGAAAAGGGGAACTTAGGGTTAGCTTCAGACTTAAGCATTTCTGGGTTCCCTCTAAAAGAAGGTTGTTATAGCGCGCCTGGGTGGCTCAGTTGGTTAAGCGACTGCCTTCAGCTCGGGTCATGATCCTGGAGTCCCGGGATCGAGTCCCACATCGGGCTCCCTGCTCGGCGGGGAGTCTGCTTCTCCCTCTCCCACTCCCCGTTTGTGTTCCCTCTCTCACTGTGTCTTTCTCTGTCAAATAAATAAATAAAATCTTTAAAAAAAAAGAAGGTTGTTATAGGCTGAACCGTGTCTGCTTCAAAACTCATGTATTAAAGTCTTAACCTCTAGTACCTCTGAATGTGACTGTATTTTGAGACAGGGTCTTTAAAAAGGTGATTAAGTCAAAATGAAGTCATTAACATCAGCCCTAACCTATTATGACTAGTGTTTTTATAAGAAGAGAAAATTTGGATACAGACATGCACAGAGGGAAAACCATGTGAAGTCCCAGGGAGAAGACAGTCATCTACAAGCCAAGGAAAGAGGCCTCAGAAGAAACCAACACTGCCAACACTTTGATCTCGAACTTCCAAAATTGTGAGAAAACAAATCTTTGCTGTTTAAGCCCCCTAGTCTGTGGCACTTTGTTATGACAGCCCTAGCCAACTAATCCAGAAGGCTTGGGCAGTTGTAGCTCCTCATTTTCTGGTTGCATAAGCCTTGTTCCCCCCTTAGGAGTTGGTCATCACCAAAGGTATAGAGTTGGCAGAGTTTGTCTTCCTCTGGATCACCTGAATGCCTGGTAGACATGTGCTTCTAATACTCTACTTTGTAAGAATGAAACTTTTTTTTTTTTTTCTGAAACCACCCTCTGCACATGGCATATAGTTCTATAGGTTTGTAAGGACAGTATTGTGTTACAGGTGCATCATGAGAGACCAGAGGTTGACTATTACAGCTTGCTGCCCAAACCTGCTCTGCTGCCTGTTTTTATAAACAAAGTTTTATTAGAACACAGCCAAACTCATTTGCTTATCTATTGTCTATGGCTGCTTTTGTGCTACAATGGCCTGAGTAGTTGTCACAGAGAACAGACAGCCACAATGTCTAAAATATTTGCTATCTAATCCTTTACAGAAAAAAATGTGACCACTGTTGTTGACTGAAGGGCCTTCCTTGTGCCTAAGCCCCTGACTATCATGGATGTGCATATTTCTGGAGGAGAAAAAGAGATTTATAACTAAAGAATTTGCTATACAGCCAAAGGTCATTTGTAAGTCAGGGACTGCATATTTTAAATCTTCAGCAACCACTTGTGGGGTGACTTTCCCTGATATCTCTTGGCATATTATCTGAATTTCCATGTTCATAGTCATTCAGTTCCCACAATTTATAATAAATTAACTTTCAGTAAAAATTATTCATTCAGCACTTAGAAATTAGCTTCCTGTAGAGTACCTTTTACTTTGTGTACTGTGGGAGAGAGATTCAAAGTCAACAGAAAAGAGAATTCATGTCTTTAAAGAGTTTTTATATATAACAATTCAAATTGCCTGGCTAGTCAGCATGGTGGCAATTATCTCATGGAGCTGATCATTTAAAAGGTTATTACATGAAATAATAAATAACTTTAAAATGATTAGGGAAATTAAAGTAAGACCAATTAACAATAGAAGTGCAAAAGTTGTGTACTGAAGACCACAAAACATTGTTGAAAGAAATGAAAGAAGATCTAAATGAATGAAAAAAGATATCCCATATTCATGGATCAGAAGACTTAATATTGTTAAAATGGTGATACTCTCCAAATCGATCTATTGATTCAACATAATCTCTATCAAAATCCTAGCTGCCTTTTTATTTTCTAGAAGTTGACAATGTGATCCTAAAACCCATGTGGAATCTCAAGAGACTCAGAATAGCAGAAACTAAAAAATGAAAGGATTCACACTTCCTAATTTTGAAACTTACTACAAAGGTACAATGATCAAGACAGGGTGGTTCTGGCAAAAAGATAAACATAGATCAATGGAATAGAATTAAGACTCCAGAAATAAACCCATATATTTGTAGTGAATTGATTTTTGGCAAGTATGTCAAGACAACTTAACAGAGAAATAATAGTGTTTTTGATAAACAATACCGTCAAGAAAGTGAAAAGACAACTCACAGAATGGGAAAAAATACTTGGTAAATCATGTATCTGAAAAGATATTTGTATCCAGAATATACAAAGAACTGTTACAGCTTAATAATGGAAAAGACAAATAAGCCAATTAATAAACGGGCAAAGTATTTGAATAAACAGTTCTCCAAAGAAGATATATGAAGGGCTAATTAGCACATGAAGAGATGATCAACATAATTATTAACTGCAAAAATGTAAATTCAAACCATGATGAGATATCATTTCATATTGACTAGCATGGCTATAATAAAAAAGATAATAGCAGTGTGATGAAGATGTATAGGACATTGCTGGTGGGAATGTTACATCATGCAAGCCCTTTAGAAAACAGTGTGATGGTCCTCAACATGGTAACCATGCCATATGATCTATTATTCCACTCCTCGTATATACCTAAGAGAAATGAAAACATATACCTACACAAAAACTTGTACCTGAATAATTACAGCTGCATTATTCATAATGACCAAGAGAGGAAATTAACCCAAACATCCATCAACTGATAAATGGGTAAATAAAATGTAGTACATTCATACAATAAAATGTTATTCAGATATAAAAATGAATGTGGTACTGATACATACCACAACACAGATGAACCTTGAAACATCAGGCTAAGTGAAAAAGAACAGTTATAAAAGGCCACATCTTGTGTGCTTTCATATGTCTATCAAATATCCAAATTAAGCAAATCTATAGATACAGAAAGCAGATTAATTGTTGCCAGGGCTGGAGGGAGGGAAGGATGATGGAGTGACTGTTAATGTGTTTCTTTTTGAGTGATGAAGTGTTCTAAACAGACTGTGGGTGATGTTTGTACAACTCTGAATATACTGAAACCACTCAAAAACACTTCAAATGGGTGAACTTTTGGTGTATGAATTATAGTTCAATAAAGTTATTAAAATAAAAGAAAGAATCAGACCATGGTGGGTACTTAATAAATATTTATTTCGTGACTTTTCAAAAAGAAGCAATCTTCAACAGATGAGTTATAGAGGAAAATAAATATTCTGAAAATGCTATATTGATATGAGTTGTCATAGGACACTGTGAAATGCCTCTTTCTGGAGGACTTTTTCCAATAGGAACAGTTTTTATCTGCCTGAGTTTGTTTTGGTGTTATCTTCCTGAGAAGAGGAAGAAGGAATACAAGCTCCACTTTGAGTTTGCCCTTTACCAATGTCCACGTACAATTTTATAAATAAACGTTGATTCAATAAGAAAATTTCCCCTTAAATTTCTCTGAGATTCCTTTACTGGATTTCATTGCAGGGGTTCAATGCTCTCTAGTGAGTTCTGCGATGCCAGGATGCTCGCTAGGAAGTACCAGCACTTTCTCTATTCTAGTTTGGTAGGTTGGTAGCAGAAGACTGAAAATGGGCTGAATCTCTCCTGCTTCTGAAATATTTATACGTGGAAGGAAGGAATTGGTAATTTGTATTATGAGCCACTCTACCTTAATATTAAATCAAAGTCTGGGGAGAAGCCATGTGAAGAGTTAAGACCTTGTTAATGATCCTGCAATGCATTCCTTCCTCTGGAGTGTTGACTCAGTTACCAAATAAATAAACGTGATCTTTCCAAATCACTCACTGCACCCCAGAGACACCCCTCCTCTCTTTGCAGATCTTTAGTACTATTCTTGGAGTTTGTTAATAAAGATAATCTTGCTGTGAGTTAACTAATGATCGGTTATATTATCATCTCCCCATAGTGCAGATTGCAACACTCTGATCCTGCTACTATTTAGATTGTCAAAGAATTTTATTCTCAAGGAACAGTTAACGTCCTTAGCTCAAAGTAACAAGATCATTTTAGAAGGATGAGGTCATTTGCTGGGCAAGATGCAAATACTAACCTATGTGCTTCACTAACCTGCAATGACCTCATGTTCAATGCCTAAAAGAGTAATTCAAAGAAAGTCTCCAATCTTCACTACCAGTGTAGTAGCCTTGACATTGTGCCACAGTGTAAGAGCTAAATAAATTCAGGAGAGAAATATTTATTTAAACTCTCTGGCAATGATACTCTTATTCTCTTTTGTTATTGAATAATTGAAAAGGTATCAAATAGCAAAGTTTCAATTATTCATCAAGTTATTTCATTTACTATACAAATGTCTGTAGGCAAATAAATGACACTGGAATTAAAAACTGGCAACATCTCCATGGGTTTGCTTATCGGGTCATCACTGCTTGAATCCTCAAATATGAAAGCTTTGTGCAAATTGTCCATCAGCGTTTGTAGAGGGAGTTTGGTATTTGTATTAGTTTCTACTTCTACCGTGACAAATTACCACAGATTTAGCCCTTAAAACAACACCCATTTATTATCTCACAGTTTGGTAGGTCAGAAGTCCCAGTACAGTTTAGTTTAGCTGGGTTCTCTGTTTAGAATATTGTAAAGCAGAAATCAACATGAAGGCAGGGTTGTACTCTTTTCCGGAGGCTCTGGAGATGAATCCACATCTGAGTTAATTTCACTAATGGCTCAGTTCAGTTCCATGTGCTGTGGGACTGAGGTCCCTATTTTCTTGCTGACTGCCAGCAAGGTCTTTGCTCCTAGCCAGTCTTTGCTCCTAGAGGCTGCCCACATTGCTTCTCGTGCATTCCATGTGGTACCCTTCCAGCAACAATGGAGGAGTCCCTTTCATGCTTCAGATCTCCTTGACTTCCCCTCTGCTGAATCTTTCCTGCCTCCAACTAAAAAAAGTTCTCTGCTTTTAGGGCTGGTGCAATTAGATAGGCCCACCCAAATAATCCTCCCCATTTAAAAGTTTGAAACCTTGATTATATCTGCAAGGTCTCTTTTGCCATGAGTTAAAGCTTATTTACAGGTTCTCAGGATTAAGGCTTTGATAGTTTATGGGGGCTATTATCCTGCCTATCATAGTCTTGAATACAAGACAGAGAGTTTCATAATCCAAAACCCTGGTATCTTTTTTTTTGTCCTGAAAGAATGAAATGAACAAAATGATACAAGAATACCCTGTTAGGTGCTAATCATGAATGTAGATAGTGCAACTTATCTTTCTAATTCCAGAGCATTTATTTTTCTGGAATACTGTGCTTTGTAGTTTGTCCTTGCAGTTTGTACCTTTCTAATCTTTTCTTCCATTCTAGAATTGCAAGCACGCAGTATATATTCTGATCATGCCAGGACAGCCAAAATAAAGATGCCCTATAGTTTACATGTAGAACTATTTTATATATATAAAAGCGTTTTCTTTTTTTTGCAGATCTATAAAATATACTTGTCCAGACTCTCTCAGATTTTGGTTCCCTGCCAACCCTTTCTGTTTGTAACACCCATAAACTATGTAGAATGTGCAGCTGGACTATGAAAACAAAATCTCTATGTTCTGAAATTCTGCCTCTGTCATATTCTTTCTGACTTTGTCATTGTGTCTTACATTGACAGTCCCTGGAAACCAATGCTATGAATTTGGTCCCTTCAAAAAGACTAAGCCTCCACATTCCTTCTCCATTTGTGTCATTCAATCCTCCACTGACATCTTCAAACCTTTTCTGCTATTACATGGGAAGATATTTATCTGAAGATGTCACCTCAATGTAAATGTTACAGCTGCCAAGAACTATGAAAAGTCTGAGATCTTATCCTATTTGCAAGCTAATAAGTCAGCCTGTTACGGTTTTATGGATGCTTGCAGAAGATATGAGACTCCTGGGTCAGAGACAAAGGATGTTATTACTCATGGCACAGCAGGAAGCATGAACTTCATGTTTACAATATTTCCTTTGCACCCTGAGACCCATGGGTGTGATGTGGAGGAGTGGCTTTGTCTCATGGCTGAGCAGCCCTGAACTTCTAAAGGTAGATCAGGAACTCGTCTTTTAAAGAGGCTTTAAGGGGACTTCTAGCAAACCTGCCCAAACTTTGTCTGGAGCTCTGTGCTCCAGAGGGACACTATGTCTTCCAAAGCTGTTTACAAGTGTCATTCAAAAGACAGTGCTGGAAAAAAAGCTGCCAGTGCATCTGGTCATAAGGCATGCAAAAATGTAAGAGACCCTTGGAGAACTGTTTTCTAACAACCACTTCTTGTTTAAAAGGGGTCCCTTTGCAGATAAGTGTTCCTGTCTGATATAAACTAGACTAGCTTTGCCTAAGTTTAGAAAATAAGTTAGAGCCATTTATAATGATCTAAATTATATACATACACTTTATAATTATTTACTTATTGAAAATAAATTGTAGAAATATACACATCTATACAAATAAACACTGTCCAAGAGATTACTGAAAAACAAGCAACAAACTATTTCTCACATTTATTAAACAGAACAAATGAAACAACATACCTATTAAAAAATTAAGTGAGATGTGGGTTAGAGAACTGTGCTCACATATTTAAGAAAAGATTTCTCTGGGAAAAATAAATACCACTTTAAGACAGTAGATATATATATATATATATATCTTCTTTATCCATTCATCTGTCATTGGACATCTTGGCTCTTTCCACAGTTTGGCTATTGTGGACATTGCTGCTATAAACATCTGGTTGCACGTACACCTACGGATCACTACATTTGTATTTTGGGGTAAATACCCAGTAGTGCAATTGTTGGGTGGTATGGTAGCTCTATTTTCAATTTTTTGAGGAACTTCCATACTGTTTTCCAGAGTGGCTGTACCAGCTTGCATTCCCACCAACAGTGTAGGAGGGTTCCCCTTTCTCCGCATCCCCTCCAACATCAGTCATTTCCTGACTTGTTAATTTTAGCCATTCTGACTGGTGTGAGGTGGTATCTCATTGAGGTTTTGATTTGGATTTCCCTGATGCCGAGTGATGTTGAGCACTTTTTCATATGTCTGTTGGCCATTTGGATGTCTTCTTTGGAAAAATGTCTGTTCATGTCTTTTGCCCATTTCTTGATTGGATTATTTGTTCTTTGGGTGTTGAGTTTGATAAGTTCTTTATAGATTTTGGATACTAGCCCTTTATCTGATATGTCATTTGCAAATATCTTCTCCCATTCTGTCGGTTGTCTTTTTGTTTTGTTGACTGTTTCTTTTGCTGTGCAAAAGCTTTTTATCTGATGAAGTCCCGATAGTTCATTTTTGCCCTTGCTTCCCTTGCCTTTGGTGATGTTTCTAGGAAGAAGTTGTTGTGGCTAGGGTCGAAGAGATTGCTGCCTGTGTTCTCCTTTAGGATTTTGATGGAATCCTGTCTCACATTTAGGTCTTTCAACCGTTTTGAATCTATTTTTGTGTGTGGTGTAAGGAAATGGTCCAGTTTCATTCTTCTGCATGTGGCTGTCCAATTTTCCCAACATCATTTGTTGAAGAGACTGTCTTTTTTCCATTGGACATTCTTTCCTGATTTGTCAAAGATTAGTTGACCATAGAGTTGAGCGTCCATTTCTGGGCTCTGTATTCTTTTCCATTGATCTATGTGTCTGTTTTTGTGCCAGTACCATACTGTCTTGATGATTACAACTTTATAATAGAGCTTGAAGTCCGGAATTGTGATGCCACCAGCTTTGCTTTTCTTTTTCAACATTCCTCTGGCTATTCGCAGTCTTTTCTGGTTCCATACAAATATTAAGATTATTTGTTCCATTTCTTTGAAAAAAGTGGATGGTATTTTTTTTTTTTTAAAGATTTTATTTATTTGACAGAGAGAGACACAGCGAGAGAGGGAACACAAGCAGGGGGAGTGGGAGAGGGAGAAGCAGGCTTCCCGTGGAGCAGGGAGCCCGATGCGGGGCTCGATCCCAGGACCCTGGGATCATGACCTGAGCCGAAGGCAGACGCTTAATGACTGAACCACCCAGGCGCCCCTGGATGGTATTTTGATAGGGATTGCATTAAATGTGTAGATTGCTCTAGGTAGCATTGACATCTTCACAGTATTTGTTCTTCCAATCCATGAGCATGGAATGTTTTTCCATTTCTTTGTGTCTTCCTCAATTTCTTTCATGAGTATTTTATAGTTTTCTGAGTACAGATTCTTTGGTTAGACTTATTCCTAGGTATCTCATGGTTTTGGGTGCAATTGTAAATGGGATTGACTCCTTAATTTCTATTTCTTCTGTCTTGTTGTTGGTGTATAGGAATGCCACTGATTTCTGTGCATTGATTTTATATCCTGCCACTTTACTGAATTCCTGTATGAGTTCTAGCAGTTTTGGGGTGGAGTCTTTGGGGTTTTCCACATAAAGTATCATATCATCTGCAAAGAGTGAGAGTTTGACTTCTTCTTTGAATATTTGGATTCCTTTGATTTCTTTTTGTTGTCTGATTGCTGTGGCTAGGACTTCTAGTACTGTGTTGAATAGCAGTGGTGATAATGGACATCCCTGCCGCGTTCCTGACCTTAGGGGGAAAGCTCTTAGTTTTTCCCCATTGAGAATGATATTCGCTGTAGGTTTTTCATAGAAGGCTTTTATGATATTGAGGTATGTACCCTCTATCCCTATACTCTGAAGAGTTTTGATCAAGAAAGGATGCTGTACTTTGTCAAATGCTTTTCTGCATCTATTGAGAGGATCATATGGATCTTGTTCTTTCTTTGATTAATGTATAGTATCACATTGATTGATTTGTGGATGTTGAGCCAACCTTGCAGCCCAGGGATAAATCCCACTTGGTTGTGGTGAATAATCCTTTTAATGTACTGTTGGATCCTATTGGTTAGTATTTTGGTGAGAATTTTTGCATCCATGTTTATCAAGGATATTGGTCTGTAATTCTCCTTTTTGATGGGGTCTTTGTCTGGATTTAGGATCAAGGTAATGGTGGCCTCATAAAACGAGTTTGGAAGTTTTCCTTCCATTTCTATTTTTTGGAAGAGTTTCAGAAGAATAGGTATTAATTCTACTTTAAATGTTTGGTAGAATTCTCCTGGGAAGCCATCTGGCCCTGGGCTCTTATTTGTTGGGAGATTTTTGATGACTGCTTCAATTTCCTTAGTGGTTATAGGTCTGTTCAGGTTTTCTATTTCTTCCTGGTTCAGTTTTGGTAGTTTATACATCTCTAGGAATGCATCCATTTCTTCCAGATTATCTAATTTACTGGCATATAGTTGCTCATAATATGTTCTTATAATTGTTTGTATTTCTTTGGTGTTGGTTTTGATCTCTCCTCTTTCATTCATGATTTTATTTATTTGGGTCATTTCTCTTTTCTTTTTGATAAGTCTGGCCAGGGGTTTATCAGTCTTATTAATTCTTTCAAAGAACCAGCTCCTAGTTTCGTTGATCTTTTCTACTGTTCTTTTGGTTTCTATTTCATTGATTTCTGCTCTGATCTTTATTATTTCTCTTCTCCTGTTGGGTTTAGGCTTTATTTGCTGTTCTTTCTCCAGCTCCTTTAGGTGTAGGGTTAGGTTGTGTATTTGAGACCTTTCTTGTTTCTTGAGAAAGGCTAGTATTGCTATATACTTTCCTCTTAGAACTGCCTTTGCTGCATCCCAAAGATTTTGAACAGTTGTGTTTTCATTTTCATTTCTTTCCATGAATTTTTTTAATTCTTCTTTAATTTCCTGGTTGACCCATTCATTCTTTAGTAGGATGCTCTTTAGCCTCCATGTATTTGAGTTCTTTCCAACTTTCCTCTTGTGATTGAGTTCTAGTTTCAAAGCACTGTGGTCCAAAAATATTCGGGGAATGATCCCAATCTTTTGGTACTGGTTGAGATCTGATTTGTGACCTAGGATGTGATCTCTTCTGGAGAATGTTCCATGGGCACTAGAGAAGAATGTGTATTCTGTTGCTTTGGGATGGAATGTTCTGAATATATCTGTGAAGTCCATTTGGTCCAGTGTTCATTTAAAGTGTTTATTTCCCTGTTGATCTTTTGCTTGATGATCTATCCATTTCAGTGAAGGGATTGTTAAAGTCCCCTACTATTATTGTATTATTGTCGATGTGTTTCTTTGTTTTTGTTATTAATTGGCTTATATCATTGGCTGCTCCCATGTTAGCGGCATAGATATTTACAATTGTTAGATCTTCTTATTGGATAGACCCTTTAAGTAGGATATATTGTCCTTCCTCATCTCTTATTACAGTCTTTGGTTTAAAATCTAATTTGTCTGATATAAGGATTGCCACCCCAGCTTTCTTTTGGTGTCCATTAGCATGGTAAATGGTTTTCCACCCCCTCATTTTCAATCTGGAGGTGTCTTTGGGTCTAAAATGAGTCTCTTGCAGACAGCATATCGATGGGTCTTGTTTTTTGATCCAATCTGATACCCTGTGTCTTTTGATTGGGGCATTTAGCCCATTTACATTCAGGGTAACTATTGAAAGATATGAATTTAGTGCCATTGTATTGCCTGTAAGGTGACTGTTACTGTATATTGTCTGTGTTCCTTTCTGGTCTATGTTACTTTTAGGCTCTCTCTTTGCTTAGAGGACCCCCTTCAATATTTCTTGTAGGGCTGGTTTCGTGTTTGCAAATTCCTTTAGTTTTTGTTTGTCCTGGAAGCTTTTTATCTCTCCTTTTATTTTCAGTGACAGCCTAGCTGGATATAGTATTCTTGGCTGCATATTTTTCTCATTTAGTGCTCTGAATATATCCTGCCAGTCGTTTCTGGCCTGCCAGGTCTCTGTGGATAGGTCTGTTGCCATTCTAATGTTTCTACCATCGTAGGTTACAGATCTCTTGTCCCGAGCTGCTTTCAGGATTTTCTCTTTGTCTCTGAGACTTGTAAGTTTTACTATTAGATGTCAGGGTATTGACCTATTTTTATTGATTTTGAGGGGGGTTCTCTGTGCCTCCTGGATTTTTATGCCTGTTTCCTTCCCCAAATTAGGGAAGTTCTCTGCTATAATTTGCTCCAATATACCTTCTGCTTCTCTCTCTCTTTCTTCTTCTTCTGGGATCCCAATTATTCTAATATTGTTTCATCTTATGGTATCACTTATCTCTCGAATTCTGCCCTCATGATCCAGTAGTTGTTTATCTCTCTTTTTCTCAGCTTCTTTATTTTCCATCATTTGGTCTTCTGTATCACTAATTCTCCCTCTGCCTCATTTATCCTAGCAGTTAGAGCCTCCATTTTTGATTGCACCTCATTAATAGCCTTTTTGATTTCGACTTGGTTAGATTTTAGTTCTTTTATTTCTCCAGAAAGGGTTTCTCTACTCTTCCATGCTTTTTTCAAGCCCAGCTAGTATCTTTATAATCATCATTCCTAACTCTAGTTCTGACATCTTACTAATGTCCGTATTGATTAGGTCCCTGGCAGTTGGTACTGCTTCTTGTTCTTTTTTTTGAGGTGATTTTTTCCATCTTGTCATTTTGTCCAGAGGAGAATAGATGAATGAGAGAACAAAATGCTAACAGGGTAACAACGACCCAGAAAAATATACACTAAACAAATCAGATGAGACCTGAAACCAGGGAAAAGAAAGGGAAAGAAAGAAAAAAGAAAAAAAAAAAGAAGAAAGAAAAAGATAAAAAAAAAAGAATATGATCAAATATGATCAGACTGGTGAATAGATCAGTGCCATACACTAGATTTTGGGCATACTTTGGTCTGTTAGTAGAAACTGCCTCCCAAAATTTTAAAGAAAGAAAAACTTATATATGTACAAAAATAAGGGTAAATACGATGAAGGGATGAAATATGACTTTAAAGATGAAAATTATAAAAGATTTTATAAAAGGAATTGATAAGATAAGTTGGTTGAAAAAAGAAAGAAGAGAAATTAAAAAAAAAAGGGAGAGAATGTGATCAGGCAGGAGACTAGAACAAAGCCATACACTAGAGATTTAGGGTATATTTTGGTCTGTTAGAAGAAACTGTATCTCAAAATTTTAAAGAGAGAACAACTTATATATATACCAAAAATAAGGTTAACTACTATGAAGGGATAGAATATAACTCTAAAAATGAAAAATAAAAAAGATTTTTTAAAAAAGAGATTGATAAGATGTTGGTTGAGAAAGGCAAAAAGAAAAAAAAGAAAATTAAAAAAATTAACTTTGAAAAACTAAAGAATCAGGGGAAAAAAGCCATGGATTCTATGTGTAGTATTCCCCTAGCGCTGGAGTTCTGCCGTTCTCATTGATCGGTAAACTTGGTCTTGGCTGGCTGTTCTCGCTGATCTTCTGGGGGAGGGGCCTGTTGCCGTGGTTCCCAAATGTCTCTGCCGGAGGCGGAATTGCCCCGCCCTTGCCCGCAGGGGCTAAGTAATCTGGTCGGGTTTGCTCTCAGGGGCTTTTGTTTCCTGCAAGCTTTCGGCACAGCTTTGGAGGACAAGAGTGAAATGGTGGCCTCCCAATCTCCACCCCGGAGGAGCTGAGAACTCGGGACCCCGCTTCTCAGTGAGCCCCCAGAGAAAAGCCGTCAGTCACTCCCGTCTCCCCAGTCTCCGGCCGCACTCTGTGCTCACTCGGCCTGTGACCCAGCGTTTCTGTCTCTGGCACCCGACCCCGGGTGGAGTCTCCAAACCCAGCAGATCCCTGAGGTGCACTCCCACGCGGCTCCTCCCACGGGAGGAAGGGGAGTGTCCCCGGATCTGCCGCTTGTTGGGTCCCTGCTGGAGGAGCAGTGGCCTGACTGTGCTGCGGATCATGGTTTATGGCCACCCGGAGCTGAGAGCCCGCGCCTGGGCTCCGCCTCTGCAGCCGGCTTCCCTGCTCCGTTACCTGGGAGCTCTGCCACACTCAGGCACCCCCGGTCTTTCTGTGACCCCGAGGGTCCTGAGGCCACACTGTCCCAGCGGGGGTTCCAGCCCCCGCTTAGCCACTGGAGTGACGTCCCTCAGTGGAGCCGACTTCTAAAAGTTCCGATTTTGTGCTCCGTTGCTCTATCACTTGCCGGAAGCAGCCGATGGAGGCCCCCTCCCCTGCCGTCTATCCTCCCGAATATCGCCTTGGATTCACTTCTCCGCACGTCCTACCTTCCAGAAAGTGGTCGCTTTTTTGTTCAGAGAGTTGTTGTTCTTTTCTTCAGTCTCCTGTTGAGTTTGTAGGTGTTCAGAATGGTTTAATCCCTATCCAGCTGAATTCCTGGGACTAGACGAAATTTAGGTCTTCTACTCCTCTGCCATCTTGCTCCTCCCCCCTGTATACATTTTTTTTTTTTTTTATTTGACAGAGAGAGAGACAGTGAGAGAGGGAACACAGGCAGGGGGAGTGGGAGAGAGAGAAGCAGGCTTCCCGCGGAGCAGGGAGCCCGATGCGGGGCTCGATCCCAGGACCCCGGGATCATGACCCGAGCCAAAGGCAGACGCTTAACGACTGAACCACCCAGGCGCCCCCTGTATACATTTTTAAAAATTTATTTGACAGAAGGAGAGAGAGAGAGTGTGTGCACAATCAGGGGAAGAAGCAGGCAGAGGGAGAGGCAGATGCAGGCTCCCCGCTGAGCAGGGAGCCCAGCATGGGACTCGATCCCAGGACTCTGGGATCAGGACCTGAACCAAAGGCAGACGCTTAACCAACTGAGCCACCCAGGCGCCCCATTGTATATCTTTTTTTTAACAATGTTTTGCCCAGTTTTTTTGAATTGCTTGGCTTAGTATTAAATTATGAATTCTTTGGATGTTTTGGGTGGAAGTCCTCTATCAGAAACAGGCTTTGAAAATATTTCCTCCAAGTCTGTGTCTTATCTCTTTATTTTCTTAACAGTATCTTTTGAAGAGCAATTTTTTTTTAAGTATCATGAAGTCCAATTTTCATATTTTTTCTTATGGTTTGTGTTTTTTGTGTCCTGAGAAATCTTTGCTTAGCCCAGGATCACAAAGATTTCCTTGTGCTTTATTGCAGTTCGTATAGACCTATGATTCACTTTGAGTTAATTTTTGTATATGGTGTAAAGTAAAAGATCTTTTGGCATATGGATATCCAAATACAGCACTATTTGTTGAAAATTTTATCATTTCCTTATTGAATCACCTTGGCATTTATGTTGAAAAGCAATTGACTGTGTATATGGTCTATTTCTGGACTCTCTATTCAGTTCAACATTTCTATATGTCTATCCTTACACTCACACCACACTGTCTTGATTACTGTAGATTTATATCACCTTTTGGAATCAGTAAGTTTTCTGTTTTTCATTCTTTTTCAAAATTGGCTTGACTATTCTAAACATTTTGCAATTCTACCTACATTTCAGAATCAGCTTGTCAATTTCTACCTAAAAGCCTTCTGGGATCTCGATTTTTATTGTGTTGAATCCATGGATCTACCTCAATAATATTAAGTCTTTCAATCCACTAACTTGAGGTACCTCTTTCTTAATCTAAGTTTTCTTTAATTTCTCTCAGCAATGTTTTATAGTTTTCAGTGTATAGGTCTTACATAAATTATGTTAAATTTATCCTCAAATGTTTCAGTTTTAATGGTAGTACAGTGGTGTTATTTTTTTTCTTTTGAAAAATCAATTTCCAATTGTCTGTTATTCATACATAGACATACAATTGATGTTTTCATCCTAACCTTTTCTCTCATAACCTTACTAAAATCATTTCTTAGCTTTCTTAGATTCCTTAAAATTTTCTACATTGATGATCATGTCAGAAAATAAAAACAATTTTATTTTTTCTTTTCCTATCTGTATGTATTTTATTTTCTTTTTCTTGTCTTATTGCACCAACTAGGAATCCAGTACAATGTTGAGTAGGAGTGGTAAGGGAAGAATCTTAGGAGGAAATCGTTCCATTTTCCACCATTAATTATGATACTAGTTGTAGATTTTTTGTGTGTGTGTATATGTCCTTTATCAAGTTGAGGAAGTTTCTTTTGGTAGATCACTGAGAGTTTTTTTATGAGTAGTTGTTGAAATTTTTCAAATACCTTTTCTACACCTATTGCAATAATCATGCAGTTTTTCTTTTTTCTTTTTGCCTCATAATATGGTGAATTACACTGATTTTTGAATGTTGCATCCCTGAGAAAAATCCCACTTGGTCATGATGCATTGTCCTTTTAATATGGCTGGATTAGATTTGCTAATATTTTGTTAAGACTTTTTGCCTTTATGTTTATAAAAGACCTTCAGCTGTAGTTTTCTTATAATATTTTCTGAGTTGGGATCAGAACAATTCTGGTTTTTCTCTTCTATTTTCTGGATGCATTGGTGTTATCTTTTCCTTACATGTTTGGTTGAATCTACCAATAAGACCACTGAAGACTGGGATTTTCTTTGTAGGATGGTTTTTAAGGCACGAATTCAGTTTCTTCAATAGATATAGGTCTTTAAGGTAATTTTTCTTGAGTGAACTTTTTGTTTTGTTTGTTTTTTGTTTTTGTCTTTTGTGGAATTTTTCCATTTTTATCTAAACTGTCAAATTAAATGGTATAAATATATTTATAATATTTTCTTACTATTCTTTTAAAGTGTGTTGAATCAGTAGTGATGTTACTTCTTTTATTCCTGATACTGGTAATTTATATCCTCTTTTTTTTTCTTCAGATAATCAGTTTTTGGTTATACTGGTTTTTCTCTATTGTTTATCCAATTTCTATTTTATAGTCCCCTTTGTTGTTATTTCCTTCCTTCTGCTAACTTTGGGTTTAATTTCTTAGATAACTATTTTTAGACTGTTTTTCTTTCTTAATGTAAGTGTTTAAAGCTATAAATTTCCCTCTAAACAATATTTTTGCTGCATCCCAGAAATATTGATATGTTATATTTGCATTATAATTTAGTTTAAAATATTTTCCTATTTCCTTTGTAATTTTTTTGACCTATGGCTTATTTAGAAGTATGTTATTACATTTTCAAAAAGTTAGGGATTTTCTGGATATATATATATATATATATATATTATATATATATATATATATATATATTATATATAGTTAAGATTTTTAGTTGAATGCTGCCATGGTCAAAGAACATGATTTCAGTCTATTAAATTTATTGAGACATGATATATGGTCTGTTTTGGTGAATGTTCTATATAGAGTTGAAAAGAATATGTATTCTTCTGTTTTGGGGTGGAGTGCTCTATAAATGTCAGTTTGGTCAAGTTGATTGATAGTGTTGTTCCTCAGGTCTTCAATATTTTAATGATTTTTCTCTCTATTTTTTCAATCACCGAAAAAATATTATTGACATATCTAACAATAATTTTGGATTTGTCTGTATCTCCCTTAAGTTCCACCAATATTTGCTTCATATATTTTGAAAGTCTGTTATCAAGTACATACACCTTTAGGATTGTGATGGATTGACTTCTTTATCATGATGAAATGCCCCTCTTAATCCCTGGTAATATTCCTTGTTCTGACATCTAGTCTTTCTGGTGTTAATATAGCCACTCCAGCTTTCTTCTGATTATTTTTCATAATAAATCTTTTCTCATTCTTTTATCTTTAATTTATCTGAGACTTTATATTTAAAATTGCTTTTCTGGAGACAACATATGGCTGGGTTTTGCATTTTCATTAAATCTGACAATTTATTTCTTAGTCTTTAGACCACTTACATTAAATGTAATTATTGATATGTTTAGAGTTAAATCTACCATCTTGTTAATTTTTATCTATTTGTCTCATCTTTTTTTTTTTTTTTTTCTCCTGCCTTCTCTTAGACTAAGTTTTCATCCTACTGCTTTCTGGTTCTTTCCCAGGCATTCTGGAGTTTAACCTTATACATGTACATATCAGTATTCAGGCAACAATTTAAGTAGATACATCTGCAGATCTCTGGAGCTGTTTCTGTGTAGCTCTGTTGTCTACTACCCTGTCCTGCAAATTTTAGACACTTTGGCTTCTCCCAACTACAACCCCTATTTTTCAACTCAGGGAGATCTTCTCCCTCTTTTTGTTTTCTGCTTCACTGCTTTTGGTCCTAGAAACTACCCCAGGTGCTAAACTAGGGTAATTGTAAGATTTACCTCAATTTCCCCCTTCTCTCAAGAACCCCTGACATTCCATCTCCTGTTTTTCACTGTCTGGAAACATTTGTTTTTTCTATTTTCTCCGGTTTTCCAGTTGTGTAGAGTGAGTGGCAATTCCCATAGCAGTTAACCCTTCATGAATGGAAGATTTACTGATGCTTTCCTTATTCTGTATATATAGAAGTGGTCCATATAAATTTTTAGTACCGTTTTGTATGTAAATGAATGATGTCTACCTTGGAAATTAGTCGCCACAGTGGAAGAATGTCTCTGTCTTCCCTTTCCAAACTTCACTCTCCAAACCTTAATTATTTCTCATGAAAGAATTTTCAGACTATAAAGTTGAATCTATATTTTTCTTCACTGGAGCTGTTTAAGGAACTAGAAAAAAGTTTTCTGAAATCTCATTAATTTATTTTTCATTTTAGTATCTTAAAGGGATTTTAATTCTATGTTCCTGCCAACTTTAGAGAAGACTTTAAAACCATTTTTTTTTTTCCATTTACAAAATGTAGTTAAAAAAAACAAAAGTGCTCACTTGGTCCTTGATTGCGATTGGAAAATTTATAAAATAGAGTGGGGTATAAAATGGGGAAAATTATTGAATCATCAAAGTCATTATTTGATATAAACAGCTTACTCTTTTCCTTGGCCTTGAAAATGTTGAAACTGTGACATGTTTTGTGAAGAAAGAGAAGGGGCAATCCAAATAGGATAGGGGCAGGAAAATCACTGCTAGAGAAATCTAGAACAGACAAGAGGGTTTGCTCTTATCTGCAGTACAGGACAGAAGCCATGGATGAAAACAGCTGCCCATGGGACACCTTATGCCTCTGGAGTCAATCGCCAACACCACCAAGACTACAGGGAGGAGTGGAGAGGTTGCCAGTCTTCTCACATTGTTGCAACTCAACTCTCACAGACCAGCTTTGTGCAGCCTTCTAGATATCTCTTTTCTGAGGTCAGAAGAAAAAAGGTGCAAGAGAATTGAATTCTTTTTCCTTTTCACTTAGTGGGGAGATTCTCACTGATGGGGAAGAAAAAAAGTAGTTTCCTAAAGGGCAGTACAAGCTCAACAGGTTGGAGATAGCATTTTCTCTGGAAAAATAACCACCTGGTATAATCAAATTCCTTCCTTGAAGAGTATAAGTAGCTTTTTCAAAGTTGCTTTCACAATGACTTGCACTTTATAAATCAAAATTTGTAGTTTTGCTTGAGGAAATAAGCTGCTTAAGCAGGCCCACTGTAGAAAGCCTTTTCTGAGACTCTCTCTTTTCACTCAATCATTTCAAGTATGAAACCTAGTGATTTGGGCATCAAGGGTATTTATTCAATTTCTTTTCATACTTTACTGTAAGAAATGAGAGTAATTGTGTTCATTTTTCTGTTTATACGAGGTGATAAACTATTCTCATTTCAACATCTCACAGCGATGCACTTAGACTGCCCTTAGGCATTGTGGTGGAGAGGTATACCAGCTTCCCTGCTAGAACCTCCCATTCAGGCTTTCTCTTCCGCCACCAGAGAACCAAAGAGTCTTCTGAGCTGCTGCCAAGGAGTTAGTTACCTCTAACCAAATGAGAAAAAAATGTGGGAGACTATCACTGGAAATAGAAAGTGAACATAGTCAAATGCCTGGTCACTATTCAGTTTAACTAGTTAAACACATCTTGTATGAACTTCTATGTGACATGCACTATTGCTTGAAGTCAGGGACACAAAGATGAATAACAGAAAATGCCTACTCTTGTGGAGCTTACTCTCCGTTCACATGGTAGTCAGATAATATCAGTACAGTGGGTTATGTGCTGGGATAGAGGTTGAGGGAGCGGCAAGAGCATGAAGAGGCATACTCTCGCAGAGCAAGGGGATGCCCCAGAGAGCTACACGATATCCATAAAAAGAATTCTCGTATCCTTTGATATCACTGCAACCAGGTGAAAGCTGTAAAATTCAGAAGTAGAATGTATCACTTACTTCTGCAAGCCTCCAGTGTAAGAACTGTGGTGTTTAAAGAAGGCAGGCAGTGATGGATTGGCTGTAGCACTGTTACTGCAGAGAAAAAGGTAGACAAATACCAGTTTCAAGGGAGAGTCTCTGAAGGATATTGGACCAGATATTTACATACCAAGACTTTATATTTTTGTTTCTGTTTAATAAATTTACACTCCCTTTACCTATTTCTCCTTCCCACCTGTTACCTCTGGCAACCACCTGTCTGTTCTCTGTATCTATGAGCTTGGTTTTTTTTGGATTCCACAGATAAGAGAGATCATATGGTATTTGTATTTCTCTGTCTGACTTATTTCACTTCACATCATACTCTTGAGGTCTATCAATATTGTGACAAATGGCAAAATTTCATTCTTTTTATTGCTGAATAATATTCCATTGTGTGTGTGAATATATATATATATATATATATGTATATATATGCCACAACTTCTTTATCCATTCATTCATCAATGGGCACTTAGGTTGTTTGCATTTTTTGGCTCTTATAAATAATGCTGCAATAAACATGGAGGTGAATGGGGCGCCTGGGTGGCTCAAATGGTTAAGCGTCTGCCTTCAGCTCTGGTCATGATCCCAGGGTCCTGGGATTGAGCCCCACATCGGGCTCCCTGCTCAGTGGGGAGTCTGCTTCTCTCTCTCCCTCTACTGTTCCCCTGCTTGTGCTCTCTTGCTCTCTCTGTCAAATAAATAAATAAAATCTTTAAACATGGAGATGAACGTATCTTTTCAAGTTAGTGTTTTTGTTTTTTCCAGATAAATGCTCAAAAGTGGAATTGCTGGATCATGTCGTAGTTGTATTTTTAATTTTTTGAGGACCCTCCATAGTATCTGCACCAATTTCCATTCCCACCAACAGTGTACAAGGGTTCCCTTTTGTCCACATCCTTACCAACACTTGTTATTTCTTATCTTTTCTTTAATCATAGCCATTCTAACAGGCGTGAGGTGATATCCCATTGTGGTTTTGATTTGCATTTCTCTGATGATTAATGATGAGCATTTTTTCATGTACCTGCTGGCCAACTGAATGTCTTCTTTGGAAAAATGTCCATTCAGATCTTCTGTCCTTTTTAAAAATTGGAATGTTTGGGGGATTTTCTGCTATTAGTTTTATGAGTTCTTTATATATTTTGAACATTTGCCCCTTATCAGATATATGACTTGCAAATATTTTCTTCCATTCAGTAGGTTACTTTTTCATTTTGTTGATGGTTTCCTTTGCTGTGCAGAAGCTTTTTAGTTTGATGTGGTCCCACTTGTTGATTTTTGCTTTTGTTGTTTTGCTTTTGGTGTCAGATTTAAAAACACTATTGTGAAGACTGGTATCAAGGAGCTTACTGCCTGTTCTTTCTTCGTTTTATGGCCTCAGGTACATTTAAGTCTTTAATACATTTGGGTCAATTTTTGTGTGTGGTGTAAGATCGTGATACCTCCAGGTTTATTCCTCTTAAGATTGCTTTGGCTATTCAAGGCTCTTTTTGTGGTTCCATGCAAATTTTAGAATTATTTTTTCTTTGAAAAATGTTTTTGGAATTTTGATAGGGATTGCATGGAATCTGCAGATTGCTTTGGGTAATATGAACATTTTAACAACATTGATTCTTCCAACCCATGAGACCTTAAAAAGAATTATAATCATATTCTTCTTTTAAAGTTATAAAACTACTACTACATATTTGATTGTAATACAAACATACTTGAACACGTTCCCTTGATTTTTATATCAAATGTAATGAGTGGTTCTACTTCTGAATCATATTACAACTGATTTTATCAAGTTATTTGTGATAATAGAGAACTTTCTTCTGATAAAAACACTCAAGGGATTTTACACTGTAGTAAAATAAGTTTGAACAGTCACATTTACAAGTGACTCTCCTCAAGGCCTGGAATCCATAGCAATTTTTGTCATTTTTCTAAAAAAAAAAAGCTGCTGAATCCCATGTATTCTTACCTCTGCAGGGCAGGTGGGCTAGCGAGGAGGTAGTCTAGCTGACCCTCTGAATCCCAATGCAGTTTTGCTCTTCTCTACTGGTTTTCATATTCAAATTAACTCTCTTTGGAGGGATCAAGGATGTCATTTGAGCTAATTTTTTTCAGGTATGACACGCTTCATTACGTAGAAGAATTTATAAGCTATAGTGCTGTACGTTAATTTGTAGATACACAGATCTTGGGATTTGGCTATCCCTGATTGTCAAGAGTTACTCTATTACTTAGGACAATTTGGTTTTTCAGCATCAAGTCACCAGTTATTTGAATTTTAGATGGTCTCCTCTTCGAGTTTTTTTTCCCTCACATTTGAGGTTCCCCGAGGAGTGAGTGTCCTCATCAACTCTGCGCGTGTGAGAAACGGTGCTTGGAGCGTGAGGGATACACTGGGATCACAAGCTTGGGCAGCATTTCAAATGCCCATGAGTGGAGCACTGGCTGGAAGCTGGTCAAGCAAAGCTTCAAAATATATATCAGTAAATCCCAGAGAAATGTCAAGTGGAAAATATGGGTTCTCTGGATAATCTTGCAGAGTTGTCTAGATATTCATGTGGTTGGTAAATATTTTCCCCAGAGTTTTCAGGCCTGGTGTTGTTATTGAAATGCTGCTGATCGTGCACCAAACACATACACACAGTTTTCTACCAGGGCAGGCGTATTGCTGACGCAAGGATTTACTCTTCTTTTAATTCTTCTGTGTTCTTTTAGTCTCAGTAGGACATCTGTTAGGTCTCAGACTGTGGGCCAACGCTTATCTGTATTATTCCTATTTGGGAAATAATAATTATAAAAACAATAAGAGTTGCTGGTAGGGAAAGAGAGGTTTTCCCAGAAGGTGTTCTGTGATGTGTACATAACAATGTCCAAACCTCCAAAATGGAGCATAAATTTGGAATTTAGTTCCTTGATGTAGAGTGTTCTTCCTCTTTAAACCACCTACAAGGTCAACTGGAAACAACTCACTCTGACATGTGAATTTTGACATTCCCGCAGATGCTCAGCTACCCTATAGTGTGACATTATGGAAATCTAATGTGCCAGCCAGCAGTCACTTGCATCTTCCAAAAGTTAATGCCTTTAGTAGGAGCTGATTTGCTATGAGAGGTTGCTTTAAGTTATGGGACCAGACTCCACACACCAGTGTCTAATCTATCTTGCAGTTAGGTTTATAGCAACAAGATGGTACTGCCTAGCTATATATGCTAAAGTCCTTGCATAGGTGGTGTTACAGTTCTACTCTAAATAAAGCAATCAATCAATATTTCTTCTCTGCTTACACTCCAATCTTCAGAACTGCTTGTTACGCTAGCTAGATGGATTTACTTAGAGCAGTGAAAGACATTCAGCAAGTCCATCCAATTTCTTGATTTATTTGCTATTGATGCATAAAATAAGCTTGTCTGTGAAATAGCCAGGTTGAAATTGCTGTTCTCATGCATTTTCATTGTTATTATTTGGCTAGATTGACTCTTGAGGGTCAAATTAAAACTCATTCATCCAGAGCTACATGAGTGACAATAGATAGCTTCTTCAGTTAAAATCAGTACTAGTCCTGTATTTGAATAAAACTGTTGGAGAATCATAAATAGGATCTGGGTTCACCAAATATTCTAAAAGCTAGGGAGAAAGAACATACACATGAATTGTTCGTCTTAGAAACTTGCTTACAATTTAACATCTAGATTTTATTATCACTAAAAATGAAAAGGAATAAGCCCCAAACCTAAGAACTCAATGGTAGCATGTGTAGAATTTTCTAGCACTAACAATAATAACAATAGTGAGATTTATATTTTGTATTGCCTTACAGTTGAAGAAAGATCTTCACGGGTATTATTTCTTCAGATATCACATCTCAAGATACTTTTAAAATAAACTACTATCCACATGTTTGAAGACTGGATAATTAAAAAAAAAATCCTCAGAGATAGTTGTTATGTAGAAAGTCCCGCCTGCCTTTCCAACTTTAATAATGCAAAAATCTTTTCAAAAGAGAAATCATAGATGTCTTATTTTTTATAAAGATTATTTTTGCAAAATATCAGAGTAAAAACATTTTCAAAGAAAACAATATTTAGTCAATGTGTTACTTCTTCCAGAATGTATACTTAAAATCTTTTGACTTTTAATACTTAATAGACATATTTTTTATTGTGTAAAACTTAGAAATAATTCCAGTCCAAGGCCTTCATTCTGATATTCATCAGAAATCAAGTGACTTTCCCAAGGTCACGCATTCGGTGTCAGCTGACATTAGAAATTTTGTCTTATTACTCTTACTCCACTATTTGTTTTCATAAGACTGAATCTCCATAATATAGGTCTTAGTTTCTAAAAGGATTTTCTAGTGCACGGCCAGCCTTATAAGGTAAAACATTCCCATGCCACAGATTCCTTGTAAATCATTGTCATCTTTCTCCAATGGTAATTCTTGTTCCTTACTCTTCTTTTCCTCTTTTCTTCTCTTTGTAATCTTTTGCATCACTGAACAATTTGTTATGCTGGTTACACTATTCAGTTACCAATTTTTTGAAGACAGGGAAAATATTTTGGGGAATTGGCTGAATTAGGTTTTGGATGTATAAAAATTTCTGGAACAGATCTTTAGACTTTCCTAATAACTGTTGAATTAAAGGTGATCTTATTATGTGCTGCTCTTCTGAAATCTTTTAGACTGGGGTTCCCCAGATTTCCTAGTACTACAATAGAAGCAAAAAAAAGGAAGTAATACATTGACTTAAAAAAAGAAATTTGCATCTTCAAATACTTATGTATATTTTGCATGTATTAGTTTAAGGCATTTTGTTTTTTAGGTTTAAATAATATGACCCACAAGAGTAGAAATATTCCCAACTGCCTCCTGTATCTACTTTGGTACAGGAATTTAAAGATGGGATAAGAAGAGGGCTGTCACTTAAAATAAATTGCAACATTAGGCAATGAATTTGGGCTTTTCTGGTTGGAAGCCAAGTAGAAGATGGTGTTCTTGGCTTCAAGAAAACTGAGTAAATCCTAAGAAGCTTAAGGCTTCTGGTGAATGATAGTACAAAGTCTGGTCTGCTTTTTCTTGTTAGACATGTATAGGCTATAAGTACTTTGTCTAGGGTAAAATAATGATTTGGTAATTAATAGGTCATTTGATTGTGTAGAAAACCCCTCTCCATCTCCATGTGCTGACCAACACACCTCACTTATCTATAGGAATCAAATGAACTTCACTTAATAGTGATACAGATAGAATTCTAATATGGCGGCCATTACAGTATTTCCTCAACATTGTGCCACTTCTAATGCCACTAGACAGAAAGAAACCAGGTGAAAAGATAGCCAACAGGGTCCATAAGACTTTTCTTTTGTAGTTTTTCTTGTCATTCCTTCTATTTAATGTAAATATTCTTCCTCTATCTCCAAACACCACTCTTTTGCAAGGTCTGAATCAGCCTCATACATGTATTTTCTTGTACTGTTTTACTATTTCCCAGGGAAAATAAAATTCTTGTCTTTTTATTTAAGGATTTTGGACACCATTATATTTTATCTAGAAAATTTTTTATTTTATTTTAGAGTTTTGATCAGGAACTTGAAACATTCTACATTTTCTGTTTCTTTTGGCAATAAAATTAAGTCTGGAGTGGAAGGACTGAGTAACCTACAGCATATCCATTTGTCAATGTAATGTCCTGAGTAGTACACTTTAAACTTTTAAGCATATACATTTTTAAAAGATTTCCCTATAGATAGCTAATGGGGAAAATCTTAATGTATGAAAGCTCTGAGTCATCTGTCTCACCCACTGCTACTGTCATGAGAAAAGGAACAGAATTTGTCATCAGGGGTTCATTTCATGGGGCATTCCCTTTCTGAATTTGAAAATGTCTGTAGATGTGTTTCAAACATGTATAGGTACTTTAAGCAATTTGTATCTGAGAAACACGCTTGTTTTATTATAATTTAGAAATAATACTTAAATAATTAGAATAATAACTTGTCAATAGGCATTATCATTAAAAATTTTGAGAACTGTAGGTATATAATTTTTGATCAAACCATTTAACCTTGCCACACAAGTAGCATAGGCCAAGATTATAGGTTATGCTGCTGTCATCCAGTGGGAAATTAAGGAACTCTCTTCTTTTGAGAGTTTCTTTGTTTCTCTCAAGCCCATCAATTGGCTCAGTTGAACAAAAGAGGCTTCTGTTCTCTTGGGCAGCTCAAAAGGTAGGCAGAGACCCAGGGCAAGAGCTCTTCCCTTTCACAGTAGCCTTTGTCCCTTGAAGACATGCACTGTTTTAAATAGCTTCTTCTATCACCCGTCTGTGTTAACACTTATGTAGATGGAGCATTTTTGCTCCACCTTTTGGCCAAAGACAGCGATCTCCTTAAAGGTTGGAATTACATCCCTAGCACCAAGCAGAGTGCCAAGCACAGAGAGGGTCTGTAATAAATGTGTGTTAAATGGAGGAATAAAAGGCAGGCTGTTACTATTTCTTCCACTGTGTGAATGGGTTCAGCATGACAGTAATAGGTCTGGAGGGACTCTAAAAGGTCAATTAGTTCATTTTTCTGCTTCTGTCCAAGAACACATACCAGATAACTAGGTAGCTAGTCTGATTTTAAGTATATAAAAGGAAAGAAAATTACAGTTTCCTTTGGTAATCCATTCCAGTGTTTAACAACTCTCCTTGTCAGCAAGATTTCCTTTATATCTACACTAAAGCTCCCACATTGCATTCTTAAACCTTAGCAGGTAGAAACGTGCAGCCAGGATTTAAATGGTTTTTATTTCTTTAATTACTTTTGAACAAGTATCTATAGGCCAAATGTTTCCTTTCTGTGTTTCAGTTCATAGGCTGTTTTTTTTTATCAGAAGGTATATGCACTTACCTGTCCTTGTCACTTAGCTCCAAACCGCCGATGCACTGACACTGGCTCTTTACTGTGGTATATTGATTGTATTAATGGTTTAAATTTGCACCATCTTTTTTGGTTGAGCCCTCTCACATTGGCTCTGGGCTTAACCATGTGACTTGCATTGGCTGTTGGGACAACAGTCAGCTGAACATGAGCAAAGACTTGAAAAATTGCTTACATATCCTCTTTTCTGGTATCTCACCATGAGAACATGCCCAGCTTGAACCTGCTGGAGAGATAAGACTACCTGCATAGATAAACTAACCTATCTGGAGAAGAGCTGAGTCTTCTGAGGTGAGGCTATCCAAGGAACAGCCACACCCCAGACAACACACAAGCTGATCACAGATGCATGAGGGAGCTCAGCCATGATCAACTGAGCCTGGCTTAGATTATCAGAAATAACTGCCCAATGAACCCGTATACTCATGACACATAAATGGATATTGCTTTAAACCATTAATTTCTAAGGTGGTTTGTTTGCAGCAAAAATTGACACTCTCCCTAGGAGAGTTACTAGTTACTCTAGTAACAGCTCTGGTGGAACTCGGTCTCAGCAACAGGTTCCCCTTGCTGCTTATGAAGTAGGTAAGCTTCTCTAACTCTTACTGTTTTAATTTTTGCCTGTGCATTTTCTACATTGCTTTGCTTTGAGAGATCAACCAGCACAAACAACCTTGGCCTACTCACTTGGATTCTGACGCTCAGCTCTTTGCTGACTGGTGTTAGGGAGGAAAAAAATTTACTCTACCCCTTAAGTTCTTCTAGCTGGTCTAAGAATTAAATTGACAAAGACAGATTAACAGGAGAAAATCAAGCAAGTTTAATAGCATGTATACTTCTTGTATCCATGGAAGACACCCAGTAAAACTGGGTAACTCCTCAAAATAGCTGAAGCCATCACCTTAAATACCATCTCCAGCTAAAGACAAAATAAGATGTTGGGGGTATGGAGTAAGTTAATGGAGGTTACCAGGAGAAGTACGGTAAACAAAGGTAATGCAGATTTAAGTTTAGGTCTTCTCCACTGGGAACAGTTTCTAGAGATTTAGAGTCATCCCCCTTTTCCTGGTATTGGGGGAGACAACCTTACAAAACCCTTATACATGCAAATATCTCTTACAAAAGGGTAATTTCTACTCATTTTTCAGAGCTTCTCCTGTGTCGGCAGTTTCTTAAAAATAACCAGTTTAGAATAATCAATATGCCAAAGAGGCATATCTTGGAGTGGCAAAATTTCCTTCCCTATGGATTCCAAGGACTCAAGTGAGGAACTTAAAGTAATCGAAGAAATGGACAGTGTTTTTTAAAAAGTGAGTTATGAGATCATTGCAGTACTAAATTATACTGACTTTAAATGTGCTTATGTTTTTCTCAGCAGTATTTGTATTTGGCTCATGTTAATTCTCCAATTGTTTCAGAATGACTGTACTATTCTAGAGCTTCAGTCCCACTTACTCTTCTCAGAAATGACACTGCCATCACCTACTATGAATAGGAGACTGAAGCCCAGACATGGATCCCCCATGTTGTATAGACATAAATGTATTCTCGCCATCCTGCTCTTAAAACTCTTAATTTTTTTATTCCTTCTTAAATCTTCTGTCATACAAGGTTAAACTTCTCCATTTCCCTACCAACACTTTACCCTTTCAATTTAACACTTTCTAATCTCATTTTCATTGACTCTATGCTATACTCAAGATAAAATAATGATCAGTTACTTGTGAAATCCATTTGACTTTTTGTCAGTGCTCATACTTCTTGAACTTTATTGTGTATTTAATGTCGTTGGGTACCTCTATCTTTTTCCTGAGCCATTCTCTTGTCTTTGGCTTCTGTGCCAATACATTTGGCTATGACTCCTTTAATAGATCTTTTGTGGCTCTTCTCTCTCCACCTGTTTCTAAGTGTAAAACTTCCCTAAGGTTAACTCATTGGCTCTCTGTCTTCCTTTCTTTATACTTTCTTCCGTAACTGTATACCTTAGGCTCTCAATCTCACACCAATATCACTCCAATACTGATAGGGCTCAACCTATCACAGTGTGCCCACCCTGCTTACTAAACATGTGCTTCAATATTCAGGTGAGTCATGCTGACCTTGACAACTGTAGAATAAAGAATGAGTCATTTTTTCTCCTTAGTATTCAATTTGATGTGTCATAGCCAAAATCATTTTGTCTAGAACTATGACATTATAACGCACATAAGTTATGTTTTGTTATTTAAACAAGTAAGTCAAACCATGAAACTGCCAAATTCAAAGGCCTATGAGTCTTCTCTTTACTGTAGGTGGATGAATCTGCTGTTTCTGAATATACTCAAATCTACTCCACTTATATTTCGGGCTTTTCCTAAAGTTCAAGGCTAAGTAGACAAATCTTGTCCACAGACAAACTTCTAACCGAGCTTTTATTCTTCTACTGGGTCTCAGCTTCTCCCTATTTACGTCAATCATTCTGATCACTGAGTTTTATACGGTGTTGCTGCATATGATTTCATTTCATTTTCCTGTAAATGTGGAAAGTGGCTAAGACAAGACTCATCCTGTAGCTTTTGAATTGAAGCAATAAAGACTCATGGCAACAACTGCAGAGTAAGCATCAATGATTCACACTGTGAGTTGAAGGGAGCTTGAATTACAGCACACTAATAAAATAATGATTCCTTCCCATAATGTGATCATGATCCCATCAATGAACTAACAATGATTCAAGGGCCTTCCAAAATCACTTTTGACATTCACTTACATTGTGTAGATGGCTTCTGTATCAATTTGAAGAACTAGGCTTTTTTTTTTTTTTTTTTTTTTTTTTAGCATGTTTGAAAATGCTGTTACTCGGTGTGAACTGTGGACCAGCAGCTTCAGCATCACCTTGGACTTATTAGAAATGCAGAGTCTCAATCCCAGTCCAGGACTAATGAACAAAAACTTGCATTTTTAACAGGGTTCTCAGGTGATATGTATGCACTTTTAATTTTGAAAACAATATTTTAAGGCATTAAGTCTATTATTCTAAATTTCACTCGTTGATACTTTAACCTAGTAACCTTTCTTCTCTCCTTATATGTTTTTTTGTCTTTCTGAGTCTTTGAAAGAATATCACCTAATCACAAACATTTAGTTGAGTCAGGACTTCTTGGTCACACTGATTAGAATGAGTATCAATCAGATCATATTGAAAATATCTGAATGCAAACCAATGAGAATCTATTTCTAAATCCTTAGTTGACTATATGGTAAATAAGTTCTGAGCACTCTGTCTCTCTCCCTCTTTGTCTCTGTTCTTTCACACACACACACACACACACACACACACACACAAACACTGGGCATGGGAAAGTCCAGTTTTCTAGTTACAAGTACAAGACTGGTTAAACATTATGTTTGAGGCACACTTTAATTGACACAGTAATTTTAGGAGCCCAAATGCAAGAATAGAAGTGATTCTTTTTTAAAATTTAATTTATTTATTTTAATTAATTAATTATTTTTTAAAGAATAGAAATGGTTCTAATAAAATTCTATTGCTAGATTACTTGGTTTAGAAAAATTGTTTCCCAACAGGCCATTGTCTTTGCAATGATAACTCATCCAAAGAAAGAAATGTTGGATCATACTCACAACTACAACTCAACACAGTTAAGTGAAACCCCCAAGATAAGTCTCAGGATGACCTTTATTTATATAAAAAGAGCAAAACATTATTGATAACCCTATTTGTCTCCATTTGTGAGAGGGATGCTTTAGATGGGTTTGAAAATACTAATTGTGTCCAAGACTCACTCAGCCTGTAATGCTAATGTGAGTTTTTACATTCACATGGAGGCTGAGCTGGAGTGAGGTCTCTTTTCCAGGAGAGAAAGGAAAAAGAGTTTACGGTACTGGAATGGCCATCTGTACTGATTGTAGATCCAAACCTCAGAGAGGGAGTGACAACTTCCATCATTAGGGATTGATTGATCTCCTGACTCCGTCTCAGGGACCTTGGTTGGAAGTCAAGGAAGTCTTAGAAAAATAAGTAGGACATGTAAACAGAACCCAAGGATACCATATGGAAATTCCTTCAATTTGACGACTTCACATATTCCTTAACTCATTTATGTATTTATTCAATAAATAGTTGTTAAAGGCCTGTTATCTGTTTAGCACTATTCTATGTACTGAGTTTATAGCAGTGATCAAAATGGACAAATATAACTGGCATCTATGGCTTAACAGCTTCTTAGTAGGAAGCCACTGGGGGGTTTTGAGTGGAGGTTTGACATGATTTAACTTATGGTTTAGGAACATCCCTCTGGCTGCTCTGTTAAAAAGAGATTGCATTTGTTAAATGAAATGGATTAGTGGGCTACCAAAGACATCAGTGTGAGGCCTACTCTATGTCCATCTAGGCTTTTGAGCATAAATTTTCAGATCTAGTTGCTTAAGACTCCAGAACAATTCACTCATGACAGCTCTTCTGATTCAACATCTTCTATTAAACAAGAAAACTGTTCTCCAGAAAGCATTACTTAAATTTTATTTTGAGTAGTAGACTCCTCTTCAGGTAGGGTAGTGTCAGGTTGAATGTCTGGTGCAGACTACTGTAAAAAAAAAAAAAAATCTTCCTAAAAATTAGTGTAGCTGCTCAGTGTCTCCTGGAACTTCCTATCAGACTTTTGTTAAAAATTCAGATCTTGATCTCTCAATATATTAACTTGCATGAGAAATAGATTTGGAGGTTAGGGGAAAAGAAGCTAACATTTGTTGGTAGCATATTATGTGCCAGACACTTTATGTACACCCTTTCATTTAATTCTCATGCCAGTAATGGGCAGTGGGTAGATATCGTTATTCCTGACTCACAAATGTGGAAAATGAGCTCAGAATGGTTAAATATTTTCCCATGATTCACAACCTGATATCGGCAGGAATAGAACTGGGAAACCAGGCTGTCTTCTTGTGATGGCACTATCTACATCAGCAAAGACTATTGCTATATACTGTGGGCACTGCTATTGGGCAACTCACCATTATTACAACATTTCAAATTAATTAAGTGTATAGATTTAAGACCGTTGCATCCCTTACAATTCTGTAACTCGGGTCATCCAAGCAACCCTTCATCTTAAATTGCTTGTTATATAATATTCCTGTTAAACGCCTAGTCGCCACAGTTGATATTTGATGGGGTAACATGTAAGTGATCATTTTCTGTTAAGATGGCCACCCTCAAAAGAAAATGTCAAGTGTTGATAAAGAAGTGAAGAAATTGAAACACTTGTGCACTGTTGCTGGGAATGTAAGATGGTGTAGCCATTATGAAAAACAGAATGGAGGTTCCTCAAAAAATTATAAATAGGTAAATGAAAAATTACCATATGACCTAGCCATCCCACTTCTGGGTATATATTCAAAATAACTGAAAGCAGGATTTTAGAGAGGTATTTACATACTCATGTTTATTACAGTATTATTCACAATAGCCAAGATGTCGAAGCAACTCACGTGTCCATTGATGGATGAATGGATACTGTGCAAGATAAGAAAATAAAGCATTTACCATTAAAACAAAAAGAAGTGATCATTGAAGACATTCATTTGTCCATATTCCCTAAGATCTACCTTGTATCAAGTTAGGTCACTTAAATGTGATATACCTGAAACATATTGGTGTTTAACCTTCTGTAAAAGTGGCTGACAAATTTCCAAAACAACATGTTCTCACCTTTATCCAAGGTCAACCTAAGAAATGACTTTATGAAGAGTACTTTTCCATCATTTGTAAAATTGTTATTGAACACAGTGGTTCTTATATAATCCTAATGTTCTTGATTTTAAAAAGCCTGCATTAGATTCCTCTGATTTTTCTGAATTTGGATAGATTTGTCTACTTTCCTTATACAATATTTTTCTTCATTTATTATAGAATGAGAATGATACCACTCATTCTATTTACTTTTTACTTAGCTTTCAGGAAGCTCAGACTATATGTTTTCATAATGTTTTATAATTTCTTAGTTTTCGTTTTCTGATATAATCACCATCATCATCACCACTATTAAGCATTACATTTTTACTTGGTATTTTATTGTGAACTAAATTTAACCTTATCGTGG
This sequence comes from Neomonachus schauinslandi, assembly GCF_002201575.2. Lineage (NCBI taxonomy): Eukaryota > Metazoa > Chordata > Mammalia > Carnivora > Phocidae > Neomonachus > Neomonachus schauinslandi. Next base: position 11,996,142 of record NC_058410.1, on the reverse strand, counting down.
ATTTAACAAAATGAAATTTCTGGATTTGTAGACCTTATCAAACTATGGCCAGATCTCCAAACTTGTCATACTGGAAGGCTTTCACTCATGTGTAGTTGCCTATTGAAGTATTTCTCAAATGTATAAAAACTGTCCTTAGGGACACCTGGGTGGCTCAGTCGGTTAAGTGTCTCCCTTTGGCTCAGGTCGTGATCCCAGGGTTCTAGGATCAAGCCCCGCATGGGGGCTCCCTGCTCAGTGGGGAGCCTGCTTCTCCCTCTCCCTCTGCTGTTCTCCCTGCTTGTGCTCTCTCTCTCTCTCTCTCTGACAAATAAATTAATTTAAAAAATCTTTGGGGGGAAAAAAACTGTCCTTAAAGGCAGAAAGAATGAATAAGAATCCTGAAGGGATTTGGGAGTGTATCTCAAATAGCCCACTATAGGCATCATGTTCCTTTGCAGATTCATGTTTTATCTCTTCCATAATATCTGCATATTTTTAAAGAGAAAAAAGATAATTTTAAAATCACCAGTCAAAATATTAAACACTTTCTCCTCAAATCTTTGAATAAAATTAATACTCAAGGTAGATGTACTGTCTTTATCCTGTGACTTTGAAACCCCTCTAATTCTTAATACTAAGTGTGCTACAAAAGAGAAATTTAGAACTGAAGGGAAACTTGGATATGACCTTTCCCAATCCTTCCTTCATTTTCCATGTAATGCAAGTTAGGTAAAGAAAAGTTCAACCAAGATCACTCAGAATAGAATTTGTTTCGGGTCTCCTGCAATAAGGACTGCCTGTGGTACTTGCCTCATTCACACAAGGAGCCTGGATCAAATGATCTCCAGGTTCCTTTCCAGCTAAACTATTTTGTTTTCATATTTCTGAAAGCCATGACCCTGCTGGTTTTCAACAATGTGAGTAGAGTTAAAAATAAATAATGGAAGCTAATGGTGCTCCGAAGATGTCCAAAATTATGCACTCTAAACACATGGTCCACATGTGACTATATCAAAGGATGCGGTAATAGTCCTAGATCACACTGTACACAAATGTGTGTGAAAGTTTGCGTTTTAATCTCAATTTTCGATTCCCCTTTATTTCTATTTCAGAATGTGTCACAGAGAAAGACATTGACAGGGGATACAATTTGTATATATCAGTTCCTCGAAATACACTGGGGTCTTTGAGCCATTACTCCTCAGGCGGGGCTGCCCAATAGAACTTCCTGTAGTGCCGGCGATGCTCTGTATCTGCCCTGTGCCATATGGCAGCCGCTAGCTCATGTGACTCTTGAGCACATCGAACATGGCTGGTGCAATTGCAGAACGGAATTTTAAGTTTTATTTAATTTTAATTAATTGAAATTTCAATGTCACATATGGCTACTAGGGACTACTGTACTGTACCGCATGGTATCAGAGTCTGATAGTAGAAGAGAAAGAAGTTTGAGGAATGAGTTGATCAACTTTAAAAAACACTGATGCAAAGAATAAGATGTAGGCAGGTAATTTTCTGTTACTTGCAGGATATTCAGAAATAGAAAGTTAATCACTATTATTCATATTAAGAAATATCTCAGAAGAAGAAAAATCTTAATTTTTTTCTTAAAAAAAAGTTAAGCGAAAAAAAAAAAGTTAAACGAGTCATAAAATTAACTTCCTTAAAGAAAAAAAGTGAGCACCACTGCCATCTTGTGGATTCTGGATAACGGGACATGTTCAGACTCAGACTGTGCTCATCAAAAGCTGTGAGGTTGAGGCCATGCTCACAATAGCCTTTCTATTACATCTTTTGAATGTGGGAGGATGAATTATAGTCACAGAGCCTCAAAGAATACCCACGTGACAAAAATCAATTTTATAAAAAATAAATCATCTTTTAGCCTTGAATGACTGATAAAGAGTGAGCAACTACCTGAATTTGGTAACAATGAGACTGAGCAAAATGAAAGTTGGCTCCTGTTTTGCTTCATTTCCACAACAATAAACCATTAAAACATTTTCCCAATGTCCTATTTTACCTCTTTAAAGTGTTAATGACAAAGGAGATACAAGAAAGTATTTAGAAAGTTTTCAGGATTCTTGAATCAAAATAAAACTGTGTTTTTCTGTACTTTTTTTTGTTTGTTTGTTTCAAGTTTTTATTTAAATTCCAGTTAGTTAACGCACAATGTAATATTAGTTGCAGGAGTAGAATTTACTGATTCATCAGTTGCATGTAACACCCAGTGCTCCTCACAACAAGTGCCCTCCTTAATCCTCATCACCCATCTCCCCCATCTCCCCCATATACCTCCCCTCCAGCAGCCCTCAGTTTGTTCTCTATAGTTAAGAGTCTGTTTTATGGTTTGCCTCTCACTTTTTTCCCTCCTATGTTCATCTGTTTCATTTCTTAAACTCCACATATAAGTGAAATCATATGGTATTTGTCTTATGTACCTTCTTATTTTAAATTTCTGAAAATGTTTCTGATTGTAATTCATGGTATTATTTGCTTAAACACACACACACACTTGCAATAATTCATTTTCCTTTCTCTCATCCCATATTCCTCTCATAAGAATTGTAGGACCCCTAAGGGTAGAAATTATGCTCTTGGTAGCATGGCGCTGGTCAAATATTAATTATAATTTATATTTATTAATTGATTTGTCTTCTGGATCTCTTCCTATTAAGGCTTTCACAAATACCCCCCTGGTACAATTAAGGATATGGAAATTGCTTTTATTCTAGACAATGCTGATAAAGTAAAAAGGTAAGACAAATAATTTTGTACATAGGGCAGGGATGAGAAGGACAGGGATATATAATTATGACAGGATGTAGGGAAGAAGAGATGATTATATATATTTTATTCCTTCCCATTTAACTCTGGAATGGTGCTGATTTACATTGGAGACATTTCCTAAATATAGTGCCAATAAGTGGCTTTAAATTTTTTTTATTTGGCAGTATCAAAGTAACCATTGTGTTAGGGTACTCTATAAGCCTGAATTTGAGGGAAGGGAAAAAGAAGGAAAGGAAGAATTTGTAATTAATGGTAAACCTTGAATTCAGAATTCTGGAAATTTATTCTAGAAAGTAGTAATCATACACATTGGTACACACACGAGGCAGAGACTGAAGAGAAGAGAGTAGGGACATCAGGACCTCAAGCATCAAAAGATTCTTTGTCTCCAAGAGACAATTCATTGATACCATAAAGTGGAATGGGGAGATACATATCCTATTCTGTAGAAAGAAATAGCAGGATTTTGAACATATTGTGATGAACCAAAAGTGCAATGTGCGCTGTAAAAGATAAAACTATTGAGTCTGGGGCAGTAAGTCCATTAGAAATGGATTAGGAAGAATAACAAAAGCTCTAACAAAAGACCTGGTCATTTAGGTACACTAGTGGGATCAGGAGAGGAAAAGAACTTCCTGGATTGTTGACTTAAGAAGAGAGTGGAAGGTCTAACTTTCAGTGGGATAGGGAAGAATAGGAGAACATATGGGTACCGGAGAAGCTGAGAATAAGAGACAAATCAAGTATAACTCCCAAGGAATAGAAAAGACAGCAGTATCAAAGATATTAAAGCTGACAATAATAAAGATGAACATATGAAAACCATGAGCATATCAAATGAAAGACAGTGCTTCCCTTGCCTAATTTCTTTCTTCAGGAATAAATTTATTGGCCAAACATAGGTCATGAAATAACAGTAGAAGATTTTTGAAGGTTCATACACCAGGAACTTCAGAGGAACATAACTTATCCTGAGAGACATTCATGAAAGAAGACTCAAATGTTAGTATGCATAAATTCATTTTTTTCTTCTGCTGGAATTTAAGTAAAAATGTTAAAAGGCAATGAAGAAAATTTATATTACCTAAGTTTAAAAGAAAAAAAGATCTACTTCCTTTTGTGGCGGTATGGTAAACTAGGCAATCTAAAAACTCACCTGCATTGTGAGATGTGGGATGAAATATAATACAAATTATTTGAAATGTAGAGCTGAACTGCAAAGGGAGCATGATATAGGACAAAAAGGAAGAGTAAAATGAAAATCACTGTTGTAAGTGTGTGAGTTGAAACTGTACAGCCCCAGAGATTTTGACTGTCATGGAAACACACATACAGAGATAAGAGAAATTGAGGCTTAGAAGAAAGAGAGTTGGAGGTGATACAGTTTACAGCTTCATAAAGCCAAGATTCCCAGAGGGTTAACATGCAGTGAAAGGGCATCTTAGAAAATTTCTGCATACCAGTTGGGAAAGATGACAAAATGATTGTGTGTCTCTGCCTGGATTCTGAGAATTGATAAATACAGACATAGCCTCACCTTAATTTGTTGACTGAATTTATGTTGTCTGAATTGCCTGGAAATTCTTAAACTGAAAAACTAACACAAAATGGTTCTAGGCTAGTGATAGCCCTAAGGCTCCTAGCAGGGGAAAAAAAAACCCACTAGGAATAACTTTATAATGCGGATCATAAGACATTTCATTGATGAAGGCCCCATCTGCCAAATAATAAGCTCACAATGCAGCATTTCAAAACTCAAGATCCAATAGTCCATAAAGGGTAAAAGTCAGCATATAAAATAAACAAGAATATTAAACATCAAAAACTTGAGATAATAGGGTTGCAACATATAATATGATGAAATATAAAGCAAATATGTTTACTGTGTATAAAGAATGGTTCTGCTAGAAAAGGGAACTAACAGATTTTCATGAAATTAAAAATATAATCTTTGAAATGAAGAACCTAGTAGACAGGTTAAATAGCTGAACATAGAATTAGTGAACTAAAAGATATATTCGAATGAACTGTGCAATGTTCAGTACAGAGATAAAAAGGTGGAAATATGAAGAGAAGTTAAGAGACATGGAGATCAGAATGACAAGTTTCAACGTAATAAATAGCAGATGTGGAAAGACAAATTAGTAAGAATGGGGGAGAGATAATACTCAAAGGTACCAGGTGAAGGATTTTTCCAGAATTTCTAAAAGGAATAAATTTTTAGATTCAACAACCACAATGAATTCATGGCAGAATAATAAAGGAAATTTCAGATCTAGAAATATTTAGTGAAAAAGCCAGCACACCCAAAATATAATACCTCCAAATTAATAACAACTAAGTTGTCTTCACACTCTCCAATCTCAACAAAAGCAAGGAGGAGACAAAGAATGATGATTTTGAAGAGCTTTGAGAAATAATCTTCAACTATATTTCTATACCCAGCTCAACTATGATTTAAGCATGAGCATTAGATAAAGACATTTTTGGACAAAAGAATTGGGAAAATTTACTACTCATGGAACAAAACTGAAAGAGTATGTATTTGTTTCCACTTTTTAAGAAGTAGAAAAAAATAAACTAATGAAATGCAAGATGTCCATCATGTCTTTAAAGTTCTGTGATATCAGTTTGTTCTGTTACAGGAGTAACTTTCAATTCTTTAGGAAAAAAATGGTTACTTTATGCAAATATATACATGCACATCTATTTTTTTCTATTATTAGCTCTTAAAATTGTAATATTCATAATAAAATGTGTTAAATAAACATAATGAAGTCTAAAGTTAGTTTATCTACACTCTTCACAAACAGAGCTAGACCCTAGCAGAAGCTTTAACACTCATCCTATCCCTTTGATCTTGTTATTGTTGCTCTGTATTTTTAGTTAAACTTTGTGATTAAACCCACTAAATCAATTATCATCATCATCATCATCACCATATTTAGATTTCCCACATGTTTACATTTTGCTGGTTTATCAATGCCTCTTGTATCCCACACAAGAGTGTGTTTGCAATTCTCTCCATAGTTCATCTTTTGATAACTCGCCACATGCTATGATGAGCACTGGCTGTTATACGTAACTAATGAATCATGGAACACCACATCAAAAACTAATGATGTAATGTATGGTGACTAACATAACATAATAAAATAAAATTTAAAAAAACTAATGATGTACTATAAAGTGGCTAACTGAACATAATAATAATAATAATAAAAAGATTAACATGTTCTACACACACGCACACACACACACACACAGTGGGAACTTTCCCTTATACATCCAAATAACATTATCACACATAGTAATGATTCTTTATATCTCTTGATACTCATTTTGCTAACTTGTCACAAAAGGTCCTTTAGAGCTGATTTTTTTTCCATATAGAATCCAATGTTGTTTTTCTTCGTGACTGTGTTGTGTTCCTTTGGTATCAAAAAGATGTTCTGTTTCCCACCAACCATTTACTTAATGTTAACAACAATTGATAATCTTGTTTTGAATCAATTAAAGTTGTAAAGGGATGATTTCCTAATCCCATCATTTCTTCTAAATATATTATCTGGCATTCCTCTCTCAAATAGTGTTTTATGTTTCATCAGTTGAGACTATTTTGTTAGCCTAAAGTAAAATTCTTGCTTGAAAGGCAGAGTAAATGTTTTCTTTCCTTTATTTAACAATTTTCAAAGTAAGAAGCTGCTTGAAGAGAAGCCTCAATGGGTAACAAATGTTTTTTTTGTTTTGTTTTGTTTTGTTTTGGCTTTGGTTTTCTCTTTTTTTAGAGTTATTATAGACACATGTATTTTCATCGATGCCAAGTGCTTTAATCAACTACACTCATTATTCTTTTTGATGCTCCAATTGATGTAATTCTGGCCATTGAAGAGCCCCTTCAAGTTGGCTCCTGTGTCCTTCTGAAAGACCCCATTAATCTTGAAAATGTTTTTGCTTTTTGCAAGCACAAGATATTCCAGGCGCACATTGTACCTTCTTTACTCTTACCTGCACTCAGCCATTTCCTCAAGGGTCCTCGTTTCTTTTAGTCATGAATTATATTAAAGATGAGAATCCTTATTTTAAAGGAAACTCATCAGTGCTGTGGCAACCATCCTTCTAGACCCTCTGAGTGGACAATATGAGGTAGTCAGCAAACTTATTTCACCTTTTCACTTTTTTTCCTGCACTTTTCTCCTATTGTCCCCTTCATTCTGTTACTTCTATGTTATCATATAAAATTTATGTTCTTTAGCTGCCCGTATCCCTTACTGTATCAGTAATCATCAGTAAATGTATGTAGACAAAACGTGCCAATTGCAACATAGAGATTCTCTCAAAAAGTCACAAGTATGCTGTTTACAAGCATCACATCTAACATGTCATTGCAATGAGTGAGAGTAAAGGAAACCAGAGAATGCATTCAGGGAAACACTAACCAGAAGAAAGGTAGAGTGGCTGGGCTAATACCGAAACAAAACTGATGTTAAGGCAAAAACTTTACTAAGAATGAGGACGACTATTCTAGAATGATAAGAGGGAAATTCTTTTTTTTTTTAGATTTATATATTTATTTGAGTGTGAGAGAGAACACAAGCAGGAGGGGCAAAAGGAGAAGGAGAGAGAGAGAGAGAGAGACTCTCCAGCAGACTCCCCGCTGAGCATGGAGCCCGAATGGGGGCTCGATCTCAGGACCCTGAGATCATGACTTGAGCCGAAATCAATAATTGGGTGCTCTACAGACTGAGCCACCCAGGCGCCCCAAGAGGAAGATACTTGTACAAAATATAATGATTCTGCAATTGTGCATCACTAACTGTACAGCCTCAAATTTTATGAAGTAAAATTGTCAGAATTTCCAGAGAAATGTACAAATCCACAATCATACTGGGATGAATGTATCTGGTGTTTTACCATGTAAGGCAAAAACTTCATAAAGCCATAGAAGTTGAAACAATACTAGTGGGCAAGCCTCATGCAATGGATGTGTGCAGAACCTTGTAGCTGATGGCTACAGAATGTACTTCCAAACATACACAAAACATGCATGAGAGCATCACTCATGGGGCCACACAACAGTATCATCAAATGCCAAAGAATCAGTATCATATGGGCCACAGTCTCTGACTGATACAGTTGGAACTCAAAATGGCTAGATAATAAAACATGCCCTTCTAAATTACTTAAATAAAAAACACCCCCCCAAAAAATTAAATGAAAATGCTACACATCAAAGCTTGTGGAATGCAAGTCAATCAGTGCTTAGAAGGAAATGTACAAGCTCGAAATATGCCTCTTAGAAAGACTGAAAATTAAAGAACCAAGCAGGAAACCCAAGAAGTTAGAGAAAGGAACAGCAGGGCACACACAAAGAAAGCAGAAGGAAGAAAAGTCTGATGTTTGAAAATTAATAAAATAGAAAAGTTAAAAGAATAGCATGGATGGAAGTAAAAATGGTTTCTTTTAAAAGACTAACAACACAGAAAAATCCCTGTTGAGGAAGATCAAGACAAAATAAAGAGAAGATGAAAAACAAAACCAAAAAGTATTTGGAATGACAAAATGTGTGTAAGTATAGCTTTGGTAGAAGATCGGCTTCATGTATCTTGTTCAGGACTGTGTTTTCCATGAGCAGCCAGATCCCTGGCAGAGGGGGCACTGCAGTAACATTTCTCGAAAGACTGCGTGAACCAGGCAAACATCCTTGACCACTGTGACATATTAATAACTAACATATGGAACAAATGAATTTATTATATAAGTTCTTTCCATCACAAGAGATAGCTGAGAGAGAGGGGAGTTTTCTAAGAAATAAGGTGGTAGTTTTGGGGCGACGGACAGGAATAAGGGGCAATGACATAAAAAAATGTAATTTAGGCTCCGCCTCTGTTATTTATGAGAATTCACATATTAGGGGGAGGGGCGCTTTCCACCCCAAAATGGAAATGATAAAGCATTTCCAGAGGTTTGATCATGTTTTTAAGGCAGTAGGTCCACAGTTTTCTTTAGAAAACAATGAACAATTCACAAGAAAGAGGGATATTTTAAATGATAGGGTGCTATGTGAACCCAGAGATACATCTCTGCAGCTTTGAGCACTGTGTCCTGTAGAGGTTTTGAGAAGGGAAAACCATGTCACAGAATTACATGCACCTTCAAACAAAACATTATTAAAGGATAGTCCCTAAAGATATTTTTCTCTTTCCCTAATTGTTTGAAGTGTTGCCAAGTTCTGGCAAAAGCAACATGCAAGAGAAAGACTAAGTAACACATACAGTATACATATTTATAACACTTCCAGATATATACACACTCATTGTGGACTCTGACATTAGCACTCAGTGCTTCTTTTAATATTTATTGCTGGGAACAAATGTGATATTAAAGAGTATTGATTTGGATATGATCTTATTGTCCATTGTGAATTTTATGTTAGAAAATCAAACCATCCTTGGTTCTCTGAGGAGGCTGATCCTTATCTGGGTTTGATTAAGACAAATCTGGTTACATGTGTTTTGCCAAGTGGTCCTAAAGGTAAACTTTATATGGAAAATACCCTGCTTTATTTCTTAGGCTGCAAAGGTAATATAGAACTGGAAAAAGTATGCATGTCACAAACTAGTAAAAAAAAAAAAGGCTTCAGACATTAAAAACATTTATTCTTTCATATTCTGACATCAGTTGTCAAGTGATTGGCTCCTGGTGCTATAGGCAGAATAGAGATAAGTAAGTCAAAAGTTATTGCTGGGCTACACTCTCTCAAAAGATGTATTTGTAGGTGGAATTTTGTGGTGGGAGGGCCATAAGTGAAGCCCAACAATTAAAATTTCACAGAGTTTCTTCCAGTTAAATAAAATTTGCATCTTGCACAAATTAATTGGAATTTTATAACAGATGGAGCCGGATCTAGGGTCAGCAGAAAGAAAGTTTCAGTTGATTGATGAGACTTCATGAACATTTCCTACTTCCTTTACATAGGAAAAGAACTTCACAAAGATAATTCGGGTACATCAGCACAGCTCCGGCCTTCACAATGGGCACAGGCGTCAAGGTAAAAATATATTCGGGCCATGTCAGTGTCTCCTCTGAATCAGCACATCTGACACTTCTCCTGTAGGAAGGTGTTTTTCTCTCCCAACTGTGCTGGCTAAGTGACAACACAATGGAGGTGAATTTCTCTCAGTGTCTCACTAAGCATAGCTGATGCATTGTACCACTTGAGGACATTTATTTCAGCTTTGTGAAATAGGAATCTCGGATTGGCATCCGTGAATAGGCTTTCTTGATTTGTATTAAAAAACATGACACCCAACCAACCACCGCATTAGGTAGCATAAAAATCTTGTCTTTGTCATCTGACTGAGTTAAGTTTGTATAAAGTGTTTTACTAGAAATGTCTTAGGCAATCTAGATATTTCTTTTTTAAAAGACACAGACTTTTTTGGTATAAGGCTAAGAAAGACAACTTTACATACGTCTGAAAGATTGAAAAGATTGAAGGTAAGGCAATTGCAGACACCTATGGAGATATTTTTCTGAACATTTCTCTGACATACCTACTCAGTTTGTTGTCCTTTGGTGACCTGCCTTGTGGGCAGCTGTTCACAGCAGTGGCTGAATATACATTTGTCATTGAAGGGACTAAAAATCCCCAAAATGGTACTGGCCTGGGTGTCATAAAACAGACAGCTGAACTCAAACTGATTGAAATGCAGTCTAGCCTACAGCTACAGGCAAAGTTAAAGACGCAGGCATGGCAGTGCTTATAAATGGACTTAGGTTTTAACGCTGGCTGCATGCCGTGTCTACCGTGCTTGTATGTAGGTGGCTTGCTGAACTTGAGGTTATACTGAGAATGATAGTCACCAGGAACAGCTTAACAACCCAAAAGATCACCAACATAAACTGTGCATTTATATATATTCTGAGTACATGTTTATGTGTGTATACATGCATACACACAAAGACATGATGACTGCAGAAAATGGACATCCAAGGGCACAAATGAAAAATAATAATAGTTATGTTAATTGTCTCATTGAGCACCATCTTTATAATGTAGGATAAAGGTCAGCTTTCTATATTTGCATCTGAGATTAGAAATTAGGCTTTGCCAAGAATACATCGGACACCTTCAGTTTCTCAAGTGCAAAAGTGCATTGGGTGTGCTGACAATCTCTCCAACACCAGCTATCCTTACTGATTTCCTTCTGGTAGGGCATCGCCCTGAGAAACAGGCAAAGGAATTGCTTTTATTATAATAGATTTCCATGGTTTGACCACAGTATATGGGTCTTGTTTCCCAGTGCCATTTATAGATGTAGCCATGGAGTGATGCATTCAGATACCAGTTTGATTTCAGACAGCATTGTCTTGTCATAGATCTGCCTCCGGCACCATATGGACAATGCTCCATGATTCCAAGTCCCTTGCATTTATGTTCATGTACAAGATGCACTAACAATTAAATGGGGACTGCATCTGGATACTGAGGCACTGACAGGGTACCGTTCCTACCTGTCCTGGGTTGAAAAAAAAAGGGGGAAGTGTGCTTTGAAAGCAGATAGAACAGGAAAGATAAATTAGCAAATAACTGAGTGGTGTGCTCAGCTGGTTAATTTCAGGCGCTTTTCATGGTACCTTATCCGCTAGTTCGCAAGTTGTCCTTGTCCAAGAGCATTACATAAGGTCTGAGACCATGCCTAACATCGAAGGGGCGACATAGGCCAACAGCTCAGGCGGAGGAAAAGGGAAGACCTCAACGTCAGTTAAAGTTTTTAAAGGAAAAGGGAAGACCTCAACCTCTGTGGCCAGACGTTTTGGAGTGTGTATTCAAGGCTAAAATAACATTTCTAGCACATTTCATAAACCTGAATGATAACTGATGCAGAGAATTAGAAACTGGATAAAAAGACATAATTCTATCTCAAAATATAGTTTCCGGAGAGGTTTTCAAACAAGAATATATTTTTTCCCTTGTGCCACTCTTTCTTTTCTTTGTTATCTCTTCCTTAAATCAGAAGAAGGGAGAGTAGAAAATTTTTTTACAACATTAAGCATTGTTTACTTCTATAGTTACCTTTCTAATTAGACATTAGCACAGTTTACATGCAAATAAAGCAACTGTACAGGTTTATGTGTGAATCTGCTTGCACTTGTCCCTGTAAGTGATTACAGCTAATTTTGGTAAATAATTTATATTGCACTCGGAGGCATAAAATGAATTTACAAATGAGAAAAAATGAGAACAATTGTTTCACACCCTCTGACATTTCTTCACATTTTGAATCTGAAGGTTTTCATCTCCCTGGTTGGCCTTAATTATCCTTGCATTATAGTAATTCTTTTAGAAGCGATTATCAGAAAATCATCTTAATTTTTTTCATTATATTGATGACACCAAAAACATTTTTTACTAATATGCTTTTAGGCCACATTATAAAAGTTGCTTTTGAAAATGTCCTATTATTGCACACGTAACTTGGTAAATGAATTTATCATTAGCAAGTATAGTTGTGTCATTTGCATCGATTTTGAAGATATAAGTGACCAAATACTATGTTCTTCTCAAGTACCCCGTGTGAAATGCAAGTCTTTTAGAATATGTGGGGTATCTTTTCTTGGATTCTTAACAGAGATCCAAACACAGGTTTTGCTTATGACAACTGATTGATTGATTAGTGATTTGACAAATATTTAGAGGCCGCCTAATATTTACTAAGTCTAAGCAAGTTCTTAGAGATGTACATAAGGGTAAGAACCCTACTTGTAGGGACCTCCAAATCTAGAGGGAACCCCGACATGTAAACAAATACTTAATGTACAATTACATGCCTGCTGTAGTAGAGATGATCCCCGAGGCATTGCCACTGTTGTAGAAAAATAACTGAGAATATAGCTAAGCTCACAGGCTAAGAGCAAAGACTCTGCTGAGCCAGTCTGCTGGGCTCGGACAGCTCTACCATTTACCTATAATGGTACCATTTACCTACCTACCATTTACCCTATAAATGAGGCACAAAAAAAAAATAGCACATAACTTGTAAAGGGGTTGCCGTAAGGAAAAAGTGAGATAATATTTGAAAAGCACTTAGGATGGAAATCGTCAAGCCCTGGTGATACTACATGCGTTTAAAGTGTCTGCTTAATTAATTCTGCTGGAGTTGGAGCTTAGGTAGGGAGATCTTCCCAGAGCTGATGTGTTAATTGAATCTTGGAGGATGGGTGGAGATTCGTCATTGTACATAAGGGGGTTGATCAGATGGGTAGTTTCGAGGGTGCCACTCTAGATGGGGTGCTAAAACATCACTTGACAATTAAAAGATGGTGCGATTGTATTTATTAGAGCTCCTCCCAGGGAGAGCACTGATTGTAGTTCTAAGGAACGCTATGAAAGCTGATTGGAGTGGGGGAGAGGGACTCCCAAGGGCGATGCTGATGTAACAACAGATGGTCACTAAGTGGCTTCCTAGGAGAATGTCTGCATAATGGCTAGATGGTTATTTGGATGAGCTCTTACCCCACAAATCTTTCAATCTTTTCCCCAGATTAATATCAGTTTGACACAGTGCTAATTGCTAACTTGCCTTGAAGCAAGCTTACATGGCTATCCTGGACAGTGAGGAGTCTGGGAATGGCCAGGAAGCACAAACCAGTGTGAGGGAATAAGAGTAGCGGGAGGTGATAATGGGAAAACAGGGTCACAGGGGAAGGGCGTCAGACACCTGTTGGAGAGTCTGGGCTTAATCCTTTAGGCAATGGATAGCCATTGGTGGAACAGAAGCTCAGGATGACGTAAATAGATTAAGCGGACTGGAGGTGAGGAAGTGGTATAGGAGGCTTTTGAAATAGTCCGGGAGTTGGAGAATGAGAATCTGAAATCAGTCAGTGGTTGTGGAGGAGCAGGGTTTGGACCCAAGGATGGAGAGAGGGCAGTAGTTATGGATGTTGGTGACCAGATAGATGCAGGAGGTGTTTATTTTATTATCGTTATTATTTATTTATTGTAAAAAAGCAAAAACTCATAAGCAGGGCATGAAGCCCTAGTGAAATCAGATTTGAGTCTGTGAATGGGAACCAGGAGCAGTTTTGGCCACATCAGGACAGTCTCGGTGTTTGGGTGTTCCAAGGGATGCAGAGTTCCTGAAAGAGCTCAGATCAATTATGGACTATTGTCATTCAGAAATGTAATTATTCAGAGCTTCTCAAGCTTAAACATCACTATTTTTAAAAAAGATTTTATTTATTTATTTGTCAGACAGACAGAGAGAGAGAGAGCACAAGCAAGGGGAGTGGCAGACAAAGAAGCAGGCACTCCACTGAGGAAGGGGCCTGATGCAGGACTTGATCCCAGGACCCTGAGATCATGACCTGAGACAAAGGCAGACCCTTAACCAACTGAGCCACCCAGGCGTCCCTAAACATCACTATTAATAAGTGATATCTGGGGGCGCCTGGGTGGCTCAGTTGGTTGAGCAACTGCCTTCGGCTCAGGTCGTGATCCTGGAGTCCCGGGATCGAGTCCCGCATCGGGCTCCCTGCTCAGCAGGGAGCCTGCTTCTCCCTCTGACCCTCCCCCCTCTCATGCTCTCTATCTCATTCTCTCTCAAATAAATAAATAAAATCTTTGAAAAAAATAAGTGATATCTGTGGATGCTTTTTAAGCAGAAATGTGCAATGCAGCCTCCTTCAGCACAAAAGACAAGTCAATGTGCAAACATAGAATATTCTATAGAATCCTATTCTTTTTTCTTTTCTTCAGTTATGTTAGCATTTCCTTCAGAACTTTATTTATGACTGTCACTCTCTATGAGCACTAGAAAGTTCTCTTGTCCCCTTCTCTGAAAAGAATTTGACAGAAGTCTACATATTCTTTGAACTTTAAAACCCTTGGCTTTCCACCAGCTTAATTAAAGATTCTTTAGCTTAACTAGGTTGCATATATATCTTTGTTCTATCCTAGTTGGGCTCTGAGCCAGGTCTCCAAGCATTGCCTGACTAACATTTCGGACGTAGTTTTCATTGCCACTTCACTGTAACTCCTCCCAGCCTTTCTTTCTACCCTAAAAGAATGAGCTCTCCTTTAAACAGATTTCCTATAGGAAAGCCCAGAACTTCTTTATCACCTACATAAATTACATAACCCCATAGGCAATGAACATTTTATTAAACTCAGAACAATTAAAGAAAATATGTATAATGCTGTGATTAGAGCATTGAAATAATGTCAGACCTAAAACCCTATGGAAGAGGGACCTCCTTGATACAAGCCTTTTAGGTGCTCAGAGAACCCGCATCCGCAGTGTGAGCTGGTCCAGACCGGATGTGAAGAGACCATCTAAAAGCAGCTTACCTCTTTTAACTCACTGCTCCTCAAGAGGGATTCTTACAGGGCAGACTTGTAAAGGTGGAAACGCTGTCTTGAGCAGCCTCTGTGTTTTGGTAGATCCCAGCAAAAAGAAATATCCTCTCTTAGATCAAAAACAACAAATTTCATTAAAAAAAAGAAAAATAAAGGGGAAAGGCAAATAATGTTTACTGAGTAGCACCTGCTGTGTGTGATGCATTTTATATACGCGATACTATGTAATTCCCATGGCAAACCCATACGGTGGATGGTATTCTTCCCATTTTACGATTGAGGGAACTGAGATTCCCAGGGGTCAATGTGGGAATTGCTGGAAATGCTGGTAAGCAGCGGAATCAGGATTCGAAACTTTTGACCTGATGCAAAACCCATGTTCTTTCTACTGGCCCATTCCATCCTGTCAATTTTCTTTTGCTTTGATTTTTTAGGGATTTAATATGTAAATTTAATTTTCAAAATGTGGTCATGGTAACAGGCAGTATCCACATTTTAATGTCTTTGCCCTATCTAAAGTTTATAAGTTGATCATATGGAACTAAAAACAGGTCTCACAAAGTTAATGTGATACAAAAATAGGGTTAGGTTCCAAGGCTAATCTCTATTTGGGGCCAGTTGGGAGAGGACAATGTAGATGGGGAGAATGAATAACTGAGTTGCTTTTTTGTTTTGTTTTTTGGTTGAGCTTAGCTCAGTGTAAAGTGAAGCTTTTTGTTGGCATTTCTTTTTCTTCTTTTACCATTGGCCACTCTTCTTAGTGTCTTGTCTCAAAGCCCTTTATATCAGTCTGGGTCCAGCCAGGAGATAGAAACCAACAATAGTAATTTAAAGAGCAAAAATTTAATATAAAATATTATGAATCTATGATATGAAAGTAATGATAAAGGTGTAGAGAGAACTCTAAAAAGTGCCCCAGGATGACAGGAGAATACCTAGCAAAGCACAGACTTGGAAGGAGATGTCCCTTCCCC
Organism: Neomonachus schauinslandi; assembly: GCF_002201575.2. Classification (NCBI taxonomy): domain Eukaryota; kingdom Metazoa; phylum Chordata; class Mammalia; order Carnivora; family Phocidae; genus Neomonachus; species Neomonachus schauinslandi. Next base: position 11,980,035 of record NC_058410.1, on the reverse strand, counting down.
CAAGCTGGGGTTTAAACCTTGTTGGAAAAGGTACAGTTGCAGCCACTGGATGGTGGAGAAGTTTGTTGGATTGTCCAGGTTAGAGCTTGTCCATTCATTGGAAAGCCAGGAAGCAACCTTGTGTGGATAGAGGCAAGTCAGGGCTTTATAACTCTGGCTGTAGGTGAGCCAAAGCTGGGGGTAGGCATACACTGGGAGTTGGAGAGATGTTGTAGGCATGGGGCCAGAAGCATATGGTATTTGCACTGGAAGGATTGCAGGAAGGTAGTTGCTGGCCCCAGGTCAGGGTTGGGAGGTCACTGAGGGACTGTGAGCTCTGGAGAGAGCCAGGACCATCTGTCTCACACATACCCACAACACTGTGGGAACAATAATAATAATAATAGCAATGGTAAACACAGCACACAGAATTAGGACAGGGAGTTCATTCTTCAATATCCCTGCAGTGTGGTCTACTGACAAAGCTTAACATCATGCTTGCTGTGAAGGAGAAATGTTTAGAATCCAGCTTATTACCACAGTGTGGGTAGTGCACGGTGAATTTGGAGCTAAGAAGCAGTAAATTGATAACCAGCTCACTTCTACTCATTAGGGTAGAAAATCATGTTCCCAAAACACCTATTTTCCACCTCATCCATACATACAATAGTATTTTTGATAAGGAAAATCTGTGTCCTAAGATGGCTGACCGAGCCAGCGAGAGAGTCCCCGTCCTTGCCCCAGGGCTCTTCCGGGTTCTTCTCCCTGCTCTGCTTCCCACACACACCAATCCGGGTCCTTCTGCCTGCCCCACTTCATGCACACGCCAAAAGTGCCAAGTATGCGGAAGTAGAAGTGTATAAATTGTCCCCTCTGTTTGTGCTGGGGGTTCAGACCTTTGGAGACCACTCTCCTCTGAGCCCGCCAGCATTAAATAAACCTCCTATCCTCTAAGATCTCCGGGTGCCACTTGGTTCTTCAGTCGGGTGATCAGTCCAGGTTCCATAACATTTGGTTCCCTGACCGGGAAACCCAACCACACTGGCCCATTGTTGCCACCAGTTTGGGGCAATGGTGGGGCAATGATGGAATGAGGGGTCGTAATGGAGAAGGTGCACCCTGCCTAATTCTTGGTAGTCTCCTGCCCCGGTCACCTTGAGCTGGCCCCACTCTGCAGTTCCTGCTGGACTTGAGGAGACTTGGCATGGGAGGACCTGGTCCCAATGTTGGATTCGGTAAGGCCTGGGGCCCCAGGACCCAGACAGGCCCACCCACATTGGAGTGGAAGGGGAGCCTGATCACCTCCCAGAGACCTCTTAGAGGTCTCACAGGTAGGGATTCCCAGGGTGGGAATGTAATAACTTCTGGAGTGTGAATGTGTGAGTGAATGTGCAGTCTGACCTGGCTTGCTCAATGGACTGATTCTGTGACTCCATGGGCGGGCACCCTTAAGGTCCCCAGAAGCCTACAGAATCTGAGTGGGCCCATCTGCAATTCTGTGGTGAATGGCGTACGGTCTATGGTGGCATCTGAATAGTTTCTGATTGTAAGTCACAATGCTGAGACCGGTATGGCTAAGCCTCACCTAAGCTCCTTTGGGACACGGCCAGATGGGCATCTGATTGGTCTCCTCATCTCAGGAGGTACCCCTCCTTTTTCTGTCTCTGCGCCACTGCACACAGGGACATCACCATGGGGTCAGGGCAGAATAAACATACAGTTCTAGAGGCAATGATAAAAAATTTCAAGAAGGGATTTTTGGGAGACTATGGAGTCACAACGATGAACCACGGCAAGTTGAGAACCCTATGTGAATTGGAATGGCTCACATTTGATGTTGGGTGGCCTTCAGAAGGGGCATTGGATGTCCCAATGATTCGTCGAGTATGGTGAGTCATAACAGGAGAACCAGGACACCCTGACCAGTTTCTGTACATTGACTCCTGGCTAGGAATTGCTCAGACCCTTCCCCCCTGGATGTGATTCCCTTGCAATAGGCAGGGACAAGCCAGAGTCTTAATCACCTCATCCAAGCGACCTAAAGAAAATCAGCAAAAGCCCCAGTCTCTATAAATCCTAGCCAGAGATCCTGAAGATGAACCAACCCTGCCCCCACCGTACATACCCCCAAGACCGCCTACACCTGGCCCTTCAGCTCCAGACATTCCCCCGCCATCGGTTTCACTGATGCCCCCAGGCCCAGAGGATCCACTGGTGTCTCCAGGCTCAAAAGATCCATTTTCTCCAGGACCAGCAGCCAGGCTGCCCCCCAAGCCTGGTGCAAGCACCCTCCAAATGCTGGTACGAGAGACATGGGAACCTGAGAGGCACAATGAAGACAGGATGGTCCAACCTGGCCATTCCATGTTGTATTATTAGCCCTTCTCCACCACCGACCTCCTCAACTGGAAACATAACACCCCATCCTACTCTGAGAAACCACAGGCCATGGTAGACTTCATAGAATCTCTCTTCCAGACTCATCAGCCAACCTGGGAAGACTGCCAATAGTTACTCCACACCCTGTTTAGAATGGAGGAAAGGAGGAGAATAATGAAAGGTGCACAGCAGTACCTGGAAGAGCATGCACCAGTGGGAGTCACCGTCCCTGCTGCCTGGGCTAATACGGCTGTACCCGAAGAGCGCCCAGCATGGGACTTCACCACAACCAAGGGACATGCCCACATCCTCTGGTACCAGGAGGCCCTCCTCCAGGGAATCCGGGTAGGAGCTAAGAAACCCATGAACATGACTAAGGTGTCCTCGGTCACTCAACAACCAGGGGAGTCCCCCAGGGACTACTACAAAAGACTATGTGAAACCTACAGGATATACACTCCATTTGACCCTGAGGCACAGGAAAGCCAACAGATGGTAAACACCTCCTTCATGGCTCAGGCTGCCCCAGACATCAGAAAGAAACTTCAGAAACTAGAGGGTTTTGCCAGAATGAACATCATCCAACTAATAGAGAATGCCACTAAGGTCTACATGAGCAGGGAGGTCGCAGCTGAATGGGAAGCCGACAAAAAGATGAAAAAGAAAGTCAGCCTCCTTGCCACCACCTTGAAAGAAAATGACAACACAAAGATGAGGAGACCCCAACCACTGAAAGGGGGGAAGCCCAGAACCCCCTTGGCAAGGGATCAGTGTGCGTACTGTAAAGAGAAAGGGCATTGGAAAAATGAATGTCCCAACCAGGGGAAGTCTCAAAAGCCCAGCTGCTACAAAAACCCTGAGAGGATGACCTCATAGGCCTTGTGGGAATGGACTCAGACTGAGGGGGACTGGGCTCCTTCCTCCTTGGCCCCCATGAGCCCACAGTCAAAATGAAGGTGGGGGGCCAACAAGTGACTTTTATGGTTGATACTGAGGCCGAGCACTCTGTTGTCACCTCCCCAGTGGCACCTTTCAGCAAAAGGACTGCGACCATCTTCGGGGCCACTGGGACATGGCAATACAACAGCCCTTTTGCCAGGCTCGCCAGTGTGAACTTGGGGGCCACGAGGTCCAACACAAATTCCTTTATCTGCCCGATTGCTCCATCCCTCTCCTGGGCTAAGACATACTCTCCAAGCTTAGGGCTCAGATAACCTTTGAGCCCACAGGACACACTAGCCTCTGATTGAACCCAAGGCAAAAGGAGACAGGGTCTCTAATACTAGCAATTACCATGCCAAGGGAAGAAGAATGGAGGCTATTCTGTGCCCAGGCCCAACCGAGCAGCCCTCTGGAGTTCAGACTCGCCTTCCCTTCAGTGTGGGCTGAAAACAACCCACCTGGACTAGCCCGGAATTGGGCCCCTATCATTGTTGAACTGATCCCAGGAGCCCAACCTCAGAGGCAAAGGCAATACCCCCTTCCACAAGAAGCTAAGATTGGCATCCCAGAACATCTGACCAAACTCAAAGAAGCAGGTATTCTAGTCGAGTGCCAGTCGGCCTGGAATACCCCACTCCTGCCAGTCAAGAAGCCAGGAGGGGGTTACTGACCAGTTCAAGACCTATGGGCCATCAACAAGGTGACCATCTCTCTGCACCAGTGGTCCCGAATCCATACACCCTCCTCGGCCAAATCCCAGGGTTGGCCAGATGGTTCACTTCCCTAGATTTGAAGGATGCCTTCTTCTGCCTCCCCTTAGCTCCCCAGAGCGAGCCACTGTTTGCCTTTGAATGGTCTGAACCTGATAAGGGCGTCAGATGCAACTGATTTGGATGTGCCTCCTGCAGGGGTTTAAAAACTCACCAACCCTCTTTGGGAAAGTGCTGGCCGTGGACCTCGCCAGCTTCCCAAGAGAGGCCACACGATGCACCCTCCTCCAGTATGTGGATGACCTCCTCCTCGCTAGTGACACACAAGAAGACTGCACAAAAGTCACAAAGGCCCTCCTACAGCTGTCAGACTCAGGGTACCGAGCCTCATGGAAGAAGGCACAAATCTGCCAACAACAGGTCTAATACCTCGGTTTCCTCCTCACCCAAGGGAAAAGAGAACTAGGGCTGGAGCAGAAAAGAGTCATCATCTCCCTGCCACAGCCCCAAACAAAAAGGGGCCTACGAGAATTCCTGGGGACTGCAGGATTCTGCCGCATCTGGATCCCTGGGTTCTCAATAGCAAGATCCCTTTATGATCTCTTAGGGGGACCAGATCGAGAACCCCCTGCAGTCCAGTGCCCCTAAGAGAGCATAAAGGACTGATGAAGCAGAAGCCGCTTTCATAGAGATAAAGACCACCCTGGTGCAGGCTCCAGGCCTTGGCCTACCAGATGTAGACAAACCCTTCAATCTCTTTGTGCATGAAAAGGAAAAAATAACACTCGGGGTACTCACCCAGACTGTTGGACCCTGGCAATGGCCAGTTGCTTACCTGTCAAAGAAGCTGGACCCCGTGGCAGTGGGATGGCCACCGTGCCTCAGGGCACTGGCAGCCACAGTCCTACTCATCAAGGAGGCAGACAAACTTACCCTGGGGCAAGAACTTAACATCAAGGTCCCTCATGCAGTTGTGTCTCTCATGAACACACAGGGACACTGCTTCCTTTCCAACTCTCAGCTAGTACAATACCAAGGGCTCCTCTGTGAAAACCGGCAGGTCACCCTTGAAACAGTAAGGACATTAAATCCAGCCACCTTTCTCCCCATGGAAGAGGGGGAACCAGACCATGACTACTCCGAGGTGACTGATGAAGTCTACGTGAGTTATCCAGATCTGCGGGATCAAGCCATGAAGAATCCAGAGCTCACGCTGTTCAGCGATGTCAGCAGTTACCTACAAGAGGGTGCCCAGAAAGCGGGTTATGCAGTAACCACAACCACTGAAGTCCTAGAAGCTAAGGCATCACCAGCTGGATGGTCAGCTCAATGGGCTGAATTGTATGCCTTAGTCTGAGCCCTCACCCTTGGTGAAGGCAAGCGAGTCAACATCTATACTGACTCTCAGTACATCTTTGCTACTGTACATATACATGGAGCCATCTACAAGGAAAGGGGCCTTCTAACTGCAGCAGGAAAAGCTATCAAGAACAAGGAGGAGATACTGAGACTCCTCAAACACGTCTGGCTTCCAAAGGAAGTAGCAATCCTGCACTGTAAGGGACACCAGAAAGGTGATGACCCCATAGTGCGGGGAAATCATCTGGCAGATGAGGCAGCCAAGACCACAGCCAGTGAGGACATGGACAGAGTCCCTTCCCTCACCATGGCCCCAACACCTCCGGAAGAAGTCCCTCCACCCAGTTACACTAAAAAGGAAAAGGAATGGGCCATGGCTGAGAGGGCTACCCTAACTGAAAAGGGATGGTGGATGATGCCAGATGGGCACATCTTTGTTCCAACAGCAACTGGAGGGCATCTAGTCAAGGAACACCACCAACTCACTCATCTGGGAAAAACTGCATTGGAGACCCTTCTCACGAAGCACTACTACATCAGTCGGCTGCCAGCACTGTGCCGAGCAACGAGTGAATGATGCATAACATGTGCTAAAAATGTTTGGTCTGCACCATGGCTTCCACCAGGCGTCCAGAGGATGGGAGCAACCCCCTTCGAAGATCTAGAGGTACACTTTATAGATGTGCAGCGAGCAGGGGGTTCAGATATCTCCTAATAATAGTATGCACATACTCTGGGTGGGTTGAAGTCTTCCCGATTAGGACAGAGCAAAGCCGGGAAGTAACTAAAGTCCTCTTGTGGGAGATCATGCTCCAGTTTGGCCTGCCATTAACAATCCATAGTGACAATGGACCCACATTGTGGCAGACATTATACAGGTCTTGACCAAATCTCTCAACATCACCTGGAGACTCCACATCGCTTGCCAGCCTCAAAGTTCAGGAAAAGTAGAGGGAATGAATCACACACTCAAGGGATCCTTAGCAAAGTTTTGTCAGAAGACTAACCTCCCATGGCTGGATCTTCTACCCCTAGCTCTCCTGTGTGCTTGCTGCACGCCCAGGACATCAGGTTTCTCCCCATTCGAATTAATATATGGACGGCTTTCCAGGAAACTTGCATCGGGTTGGAGATAAAGGGATAAAGGAGCAGCTTCAGGCCTTGGGGGCCACCCAAATTAATTACAAAAGTACACCATCAAGAGGGCCCCAACCTCCTTAGGGTCTCAGGTATACTCCTTCCAGACAGGGGACTCAGTCTGGGTCAAAGATTGTAAGAAAGACCCCCTCAAACCACAGTGGACAGGGCCCCGCACTGTTGTTCTAACCGTCCCTACTGCCCTCAAGGTCTCAGGTGTCACCCTGTGGGTCCAGCACTCCAGAGTGAAGAAAGCTCGTCATTCAGACGAGACCCCACCAACTGATGGATACCTGCTCACTGTGGTCTCTGGCTCTCATTGGCATGATTTCCCTCATCTTGGGAGTCAGAGTCTATACTGTTGCCCCTCCTGACTGGACTTTCCCCCACAGGCTTACTATTGTTATTGCTTATTGGGTATCCTTAGGGTGTATTACTGCACTTACTTGTCCACGGGTTTCGTCTGCTGATGGGTTAGCCACGATGGCTCCCTCTACCTAAGGTCATAGATCCCACTTTCACTGGCCCTCTGTTTCTACTCCTGATTCACATGGTTTTCCTGGCCCCAGTCAGTCCTGGTCTTCTGCTACCTGGTGTGCTGTTCCTCCGCACTGCCTCTAGCTTGCCCGGCCAGGCAAGGGGGACAAACTCTCATATCACCGTTACTGGCAAATGGACTTTCCAGCCTATCCCCCTCAATCCCACACCAGCACCCCCACTGATTTCTTCCACCCTGGATGGGCACACACCAAAGGTTAACGTCAATTTTGATGGATGCCATCTTCTTGATACCTCCTGGGAACCTCATAGATGGTGTTCCTACCATGGCCCTCACTCAGGTTACTGGCTGGTAGATATCTATATCTGTGGGGGCCCTACGCCTCAACAGCCAAACACCTGCGCTCAGTTCTGCTTGCAAGCCTGGGGATGTGGGTCATGGGTGGTGATTTGGCTGGGAATAGAATGATGGTCCACCAGGTGGTGGCACCTCAAACAGCACAGTGACATCTGGATTTCCTTGTCATGCAATGCCACCCCATCCTCTTGCTCTAACAATCACTGTATATCGCTCACCCTCTCAGTCTTAGAACCCAGTGCCACATCATGGGCTACAGGAATCATTCTTCTGTTGGGCCAATATTACCCTTGGGAACCAACCCCATGGCCAAATTTATGATTAAGTCCATGTTCACTCCAAGCCTTATAGTTAACCCCCAGAGTCAGACAGAAAATAACTCACCCTGGTGCATCCCTGGGTCCCCCATCCACACACAACAAGCATCTATAGCGCAACTGTTAGGTATGATTAACGCCTCCCACCAAGCGCTTAACCACTCAAATCCACCCCTAGCGTCTGACTGCTGGATCTGTATAAAGTCTGGTCCCGTCCAATACCTAGGTGTCATCCTTAACCAATCTACCATGTCACCTCCCACCTTGGCACCGGGGACCTCAGATTATCCCTTTCTGGCTCTGCTACCACTGTAAGGCAATTCTTCCTCTCCCATCATGGACCACAGTCAGATCTGTGTGCCTAACATTTTTCTGGCTTGGGATCAAGGTGTATACATCTGCATCACCTTGAGCAATCAATCATGCATGCTTGTCAGTCTCTTACTCAATCTTTCAGTCCTCCCTGGGAGCGATGCCCCACTCATATGGAGAACTCCTAGCCACCCTTGACGCTCCCCCGCGGCCATCCCTCTTATCGTGAGCCTGCTGGCCGCATCAGGTGTTGCCCTCGGCACCACTGGCAGATGAGGCAGCCAAGGTTCAGTACCAGGGGTTAACTCAACAACTCATGGCAGATTTTTCCGCCCTCACTCAGTCGGCCCTGGCCCTGCACACCAACTGGGTTCACTGGCCTCAGTGGTCCTCCAAAACAGGCACGGGCTTGACTTGCTCATGGCCACGCAAGGGGGACTCTGCCTCTTCTTACAGGAGGAATGTTGTTTCTATGCTAATGAGCCGGCGGTGGTCCAAGAAACTCTGACCCAATTACAGGAACGAGTACATCACCTGTGGGAATCACTCCAGTGGACAACTTGGTGGGATACCCTCTCACAATGGTTCCTTTGGTTCGCCCCCCCTTGTCACCCCCTCTTATTGCTTCTTCTCATAGTAGCATTTGGTCCTTGTATTCTTAATGCCCTTACTCAGTTTATCACTACTCAAATTGCTAAAATCAGACTCCAGTTACTCCTTACTCACTATCGCCCCGTAGAAGGTGAAAATGATGCCCTTTAAACTAGGTGTTTAATCAAAGGGGGGAATGATAAGGAAAATCTGTGTCCTAAGATGGCTGACCAAGCCAGAGTCCCAGTCCTTGCCCTGGGGCTCTCCCGGGTTCTTCTCCCTGCCCCGCTTCGTGCACATGCCAAAGTGCCAAGTATGCGGCTGTAGAAGTGTATAAATTGCCCCCTTTGTTTGTGCTTGGGGCTCAGACCTTTGGAGACCACACTCCTCTGAGCCCACTGGCATTAAATAAACCTCCTATCCTCCCAGATCTCTGGGTGCTGCTTGATTCTTCCATCAGGCGATCCAGTCCAGGTTTTGTAACATTTTTCCTCAGTGAAAATAATTTCACACGAGTGCCAGCAAAGAAAAAGCAAATCAGTTTAAATAATTTTTACTAATTGTGAATGGCTGATCACATACCTTCAGCTCCGAATGTGTCTGTTTTGTTGTTGTTGTTGTTCTATATTGCCAGTTAATAGCACAGCGCCTGGCATGTAGTGGATTTCAATCAATATTCACTGAATGAATAAATCCCAGAAACATTTACATTTATAACAAAGAGGTATTAACTAGTAATAATCATCTGTAATTGGTAGAATTTTATATAGTGAAAATAAGTGAGACAGCAAAGGACATAGAACAAGACATACAGCATTGGTAGGAAGATGATTCTGGACAAGTAAATAATTTGTTTTATTGATAGGAAGGTGGGTGACTGGGATCTTGTCTCTGCTTTCATACCTTCTTCTTTTCTTCCCTTTTGAAATTACAGATTAACTAGACCTTCCAAATAGTTTCACTAAGTGTTTCTGAGTAGAGAAAGGAGATGGATGGATCCTCTGGGCTTGGGGTTATAAGCAGGAGCAGTAGGGACTGTTTTCTTTCTTTCTTTTTTTTTAAAGATTTTATTTATTTATTTGAGAGAGAGAGAGAATGAAAGACAGAGAGCATGAGAGGGAGGAGGGTCAGAGAGAGAAGCAGACTCCCCGCTGAGCAGGGAGCCCGATGCGGGACTCGATCCCGGGACTCCAGGATCGTGACCTGAGCCGAAGGCAGTCGCTTAACCAACTGAGCCACCCAGGCGCCCCCCTTTTTTTTTAAGATTTTATTTATTTGAGGGGCGCCTGGGTGGCTCAGTCGTTAAGCATCTGCCTTCAGCTCAGGTCATGATCCCAGGGTCCTGGGATCGAGCCCTGCATTGGGCTCCAGCCCTGCATTGGGCTCCCTCCTCAGCGGGAAGCCTGCTTCCCCCTCTCCCGCTCCCCCTGCTTGTGTTCCCTCTCTCGCTGTCTCTCTCTCTGTCAAATAAATAAATAAAATCTTTTAAAAAAAAGATTTTATCTATTTGAGAGAGAGAGAGAGCGGAGAGAGCGAGCTTGAGCACACAAGCGGGGGGAGGGGCAGAGAGGGAGAGAGAAGCAAACTCTGCTGAGCAGGGAGCCTGACTTGGGGTTTGATCCCAGGACCCTGGGATCACGACCCCAGAAGAAGGCAGCCGCTTAACCAACTGAGCCACACAGGCACCCTGGGACTGTTTTCTTGATTAAGATTAATTTTAATTGGGAACTTGTCCTCATTAGTGGAAATTAACAAGTGTCTTATTGAAAATATGTGGAAATATGGTTCATATCTACATTTTTGCTTTCTTTTCTTGTCACCTAAATATGATTTAAATTGTGTTATTGCCAGGGGAATCAGCAAGCCTTGGATTTAAAATCTATTTATGTGTCTATTCATTTATTTATGATACCCCACCTTTTCCAAAAAGTGATTTAAAGCAAACATTATTAAATCACATAAAAGATTAATAAAAAGGCCAGGAAGAAGGATTAGAAACACATAAAAGGTGAGGAAAAGATCTATACCCCAAATTAGAAGAGTATGGTTACGATGGAAAGTGAAATTGTTGAGTGTCATATGTTGGGTGCCTAAAATATTTATTTAGTTAGAAAAATAATTGATTTGAGATCTAAATACCAAGAGTCAGTTTCCCCCTCTGCCATATACTAGCTGTGTGGCCTTGGTAATCACCTTTCTAGAGTCTCAATTTTCTCATCTGTAAAGTAGAGGTAGATATTAGTATGTCACTATGAGGATTAAAAGAAATTTTGTACATGTACATGTTCTGTAGAGACACTATGCACATCTGAGATGTTACTATGAAGGAAACAATATCCATATGCTAGTCATATTAAATATGTGGGTAATAAAATTGGCATTTAATTATGAAGAGGTTAACTCATATTTCCCCTCAACTATAGTGATAAGCCATTGCTCCCAGGCAGACTGTAGGGGTGCTATATTCAGATGTTCTAAAAAAAAAAATTCCTAATAAATATTTGGCTGAAACTCCAAAATTCAGTGCCATGGGACATAAAAGAGCCAAAGTGGCCTGGACATTTTTAGGTTGAAATTTTACCATAGATTCCCTCAGCTGCAAAGAATCCTCCACAGAATAGTTAATTTTTAAAGATACTGTCTCCTCATAAATTAGCTACAAAATATACCTCGAAGTACATTGCAAATTTATGTCCACAATAGAGGTGCTTTATTATTCAGAATGACTTTGAAAAATATCTGTCCCAAACAGAACTTTTGATTTAGGATTGACTGAGTGATTAACCTACAGCTTCATAAAATGGAACTCGAGGGCAACACTCTGGAGGCTCATCTTCAGTTGAGGGGTCCTGAGCATATCCCTCAGGGCCCTGTATAGTGTCTGGAACAAAAGTAGGAATTGAATGAATGTGTTAACTAATTCCATTTACTGGGAACCCCAGGGAAAGTCGTCTGAGGAAGGCAATGACTCTGCTCTGAGAGAACCATTATCCACCCTGTCGCTCTTCTTGTCCAGAACAGAGCTGGCATATGTAGGTACTAGTCCCTTGGGTTCTCATGTTCTCTTGCTCATGATGGTCTCCTGTGTGACTGCATCCACTCCTTTGGCATCAGTCATAGTCTCTAAGCTCAAGACTCTGGGCCTCTGTCTGGAATTCCTGCCAACTGCCCACCATATAACCGATTAAGACAGTTTCCCTTGCATGTCTCATAGGCCTCTCACACTTAACATTTCTCAAGCTCATTCTTTTATTCCCCCAAACTCCCTCTCCAACAAAACAGACTTCAGTTGTGAAATTGAGAAACCTGAGGCTTATTCTTGTTAGTTCCCTCTTCCTCACTAGTCCCATGATTCCAGCCCGTCATCAAGTTCTATTTATTTCACTCTCCCCTGAACATCTCCCAATTCAATGCCCTCTCCCCATTCTCATGGCTGCCACCATAGTTCAAGCTGCAACCTCTCTTTTTCTTGGTTATACGTAATAGGTCAGCCAGCTACCAATCTGGGTTTCTTCATTTCTGTCCACTATTCAACCTGGAGGTTTATTATAAAACACGGATCTGATTACATCCTTTCTCTAAGAGGCAATAATTTCTATCCGAGCTTCAGTCTCAGATTAGCAGTCACTTACTTTGAGGAGGCTTTTCTGATTCCTTATGGGTTAGATATAAAAGGTGAATTCTACGTGGAAAGAGGGTTTCTTTTAAAACATGAAAATATGGATTGTACATAGGAGGAATGCAGTGCTAAAGCCCTTTATATGTCCGACCTATTGAATAAACAAATGGAACTTATCTCAGAGTTAGTATAAGTTGTGGAACATCTTATGGAATAAACATCCCTGGAACCACATGGCAATCAAGACATTTTGTTAGCGTTGCATTCAAATTCCATCTTCACCTCTCAAAGCCTATTTGCTTTGACTGTTTCCACTTAGAACCATCAAATTATTTGTCACCATCATTATAGCAGAATCTCTTGACCACTGATAAACTATTACTAGAGTATTCTATCTTCCTCCTTGCTTGCTTTTAGAGTCCAGTTTTTTTTTTTTTAAGATTTTATTTATTTATTTGACAGGGAGAGACATAGTGAGAGCAGGAACAAGCAGGGGGAGTGGGAGAGGGAGAAGCAGGCTTCCTGCGGAGCAGGGAGCCTGATGTGGGACTCGATCCCAGGACCCTGGGATCATGACCTGAGCCGAAGGCAGACGCTTAACGACTGAGCCACCCAGGTGCCCCAGAGTCCAGTTTTTTAAAGCTATTTTGCACTGTGCGATAAATCTCTATTTCAGGCCTGCTGCCTTGATTACATCTCCCTGTTTTTTCCAACTCTGTCGGAGAGTCCTACTGTCTTCTGAATAAAACACAATTTTCTAATAATAGCCTTGAAAGTTTTCCATCAAGGCTACTTCTACAGGCCAGCTCTTGTAGAGTTGTAAATCAGCTGTGACTGTCTACCTCCCCCTGGTTCTCATCTTCTTAGTAAGCCCTCAACAAACCAAAAACAGCCTCAGATTAGCAGTGCTAGAATTCATCTGTTTCGGAAGCATTTGTGGACTTAACCTACTCAAGGAAACTTTTTCCTGTTAAACATTTTTCTTTTGCAACTTACAGTAACACTCCCCAACACCCCAAAACCCTTCTTAACTAATTTTAAAATTATGATATGTATTTGAACACACTATTCATATTGGTCATAGATTTTCCTGCTTTCTAAGATCCTTTCGGACAGGAACAAGTTTTCTATTTCTATGAACTATGTAACCTTAAGCACTGAGACATTAAAGTGTTTCTCTATGGGTCTTCAGTAAATATTTGCTGATTTAGTGATTAATCTGTGTGTTTGTAACTGTATTGGGGATTCCATGTGGGAAAAGTGAGGAGTCTAGACTCTGCCCTATGTGCTAATTGTTGTTTAAGACTAGAACGCAAATGTAATTGAATTTGTGTTACAAAGATTTTGAGTCTACTCAAACTGTTAGAAACTACATCTTGTAAAACCTGATGGAAGAGAATTTAGATATAAGCTAGTATCTAAAAAATAGGTATGAGTTATGTCTGTTACGTCCATTTGAAATCCTTAAGGAGCATCTGATGTATTGGGAATATAAAGAAATATTTAGAACTTTTCATCACTGGTCACACCAATTTTTGATATAGCTAGGGACTTTAATTTATGACACTGGTCTCATGATGGCCTCTGAAAATTATAAACCACTTTTTGCTGATTCTGATTTATAAAACTGTCACCCTGAGTTACTCATGATGCTTTGTAGAAATTTAATGGCTTTTATCATTCCAACTTTAAAAAAATTCTCTGTTCACTCCTTGAAGACACATTTTGGTGGGTAGAATTCTAAAAATGTGCCCCCATGATTCCTGTCTCTGGCTATTCGATCTTTAAGTAGGTGCTATTGTGAAGGCCCTTTGTAGGTGGAATTAGGGTTGCTAATTTGCTGACCTTAAGAAAGAGGATCCTGGATTCCTCAGGTGGGCCCAATGTAATCACATGAATATTTAACAGTAGAAGAGTAAGGCAGAAGGGAGATAAGGCCAGAGAGATAAGGCAGACGAGGAAATCTGGGGGATTCCAAGCAGGATTCGATTTGCTGTTTCTGCTTCTGAGATGTACAGGGCGACGTGCTAGAGAGGCCTCTAGAAGCTAAGAGGGACTTCCCACTCACAACCTACAAGGAAGAAGGATCTTCAGTCCTACAACCCAAGTAACTGGATTCTGCCCACTACCTGGATCAGTGTGAAAGCAGATTCTTTCCAGAGTATCCTGATAAGATCCTGGACGGCTGACACCTTGATTTGATCTTGTGAAACCAGGAGTAGAGGAACCAGTTACAGCAACCTGGCTGTCTTACTACAGAACCATGAGATAATAAATGGGTGTTATTTTAAGCTGCTCAATTTGTGATAATTTTTACAGTGACAACAGAATACTAATACACATATCAAAAACAAACAAGGGTTGTTTTACTCTTTCCTTCCACAGGGGAAACTTTAATTCCTTTCATGTTGGGCCCTTCCCAGCACTATCCTGAAATTTATGGTGCTCTGTGGACGACTAATCCAAGCTTTGTTTTAATACACTTTGTTACAGAGAAAATTTGGCTTATAATTCAAGTAGACTTTCAATGCTATTTAGAAAGACTTCTGAACTAAAAGACTGATAACCTTAGCTTGGGAAGTCTCACCTGTAGAACATTATTTGTAATCCACTATTTGTGCAACACTGTTCAGGTGGTGGTATTCAAAGTCTATCTCAGCAGTAAGATGACCAGAAGTTAAAATATTTATGTAGCACGATCTGAGAAGAGTAGAATGGAATTTTCCTCTTCATGGGAAAACATTTCTTTCATTAGCCTGCCTGAAAATTTCCCCTCGAGAGACAAGGTATTAAATAGAATTGTTATAATGTTACCTTGAAGAAGTAACACTTAATCATCATGCCTTTGCAGAGTTTGTCATAGTTTACAAAGCATTTTTACATACATTACCTAACTCCCTCATCACAGTGATTCTGTGAGATAGATGGGGTGAGTGGGGTGAATTTTTTTTCTTTACAGCACTTTTTAATCTCTATCTTGTTACCAGCACTTTGATTTCCTTGTGGGAAATTGCCCTTTTCCCTATTGGATACTGTGGGTTATAACCCTGAATCAGGTGCATTGGCCATTGTTAATTAAGCAAGTAGACATGTGACCTCTCCAGACCAGCTGTGCTCCCTCTCTGGAGCATGCTGACCAAAAGCAGTTGGCACACCTGTTCATTCAGGCAAAGACCTGTGACTCTATTGGCACTCTGAGATAGAGCTGGGGTTCTCACCTCCAACACCCAGGGGCTTCCTTGACCCTTCTGATTTTCAAGTTGGATCCTCAGCCTTCCTGTCAATCTGTGAACTCTTAATATCCTTCTAATAATTCTCTTTGCTTGACTTACCCAGAGGTGGTTAAAGAAATTGCTCTTTTCTACTATGTCATGATTTGACCCTTTTAAAATGATTTTGGAGGCCATTTGGTGTACTAGACTAGAAGTTTGAAGATCTGGATTCTAGCTTTGGTGTACCATTTAATTAGCTATCAATGAGGCCATTTCTAGGAGAGGGGTAACCCCCCCAAAACATTAAAAATCAGACTAAATATACCTTCTCAGTTTCTTACAGGCTGGGATAATCAGGCTGTTGGGAGCACTAAAAGCAAGGAAAAGAATTCCGCTAAATTAAACCCAACCAACATTTATTTAATACCAATTTAAAAAACATTTAGAGAGAGATTGGAAATGGGAGACTGTGGAAGGAAAGAGGATACACCGTTTGATAAAAGAGGTTCAGCTCTAGGAACAAAAACAGGGCTTCTAACCCTGGGGTTTCCAAAGTGGGTACAGAAAGCTACAGGGTTAATGTGGCACATCTTCTCAGTGGTCCTTTATATTCGATTTTTGGGGGGGGGGGGAATTTTTAACGTAGTTAAGTAGTTGTGGTTAAATATAGCTCTGATTTTCAAAGCCGGGTGGGAACATATGCCATAAATATATACCACTGATCTTATCAATGTAATCTAAGTTTTTTTCTTTTTCTTTTTTCTTCTTCTGCTCTGGACTTCTTAGTTTTCATTTTTGACATCACTGAATACTTTATTTTTTAAATAAAAAATTCAGCTTTTTTGTATTAGTAAAAAACACATACTCTGTGAACAATATTCAATCAATATGAACTGTTGAAAGTAGTTATTTCCCCCCTATCTCTCCAATTTTACCCCCTGGGTGAGAAGGAGATGTTTATTTTGCCATGCAGATTTTCAGTTATCTATAATTCTGAAAGTTTTATTCTAATTGTTTGACAGTTGATTTGATAAGATTTTCATTCATTGTCAAATCGTGACATTTATTCTTTTTGATATTTATGCCTTTAGGTTTTTTTTTTTACTTGCGAAAACTTCAATCTGCTGCTAAATAGTAGCAATGACTGGACACCTAAGTCTCATCTCTGACTTAATTGGAGTTTCAAATGTTTTATGATGCAGAACATTTATGGTGGGAAAGTTACTGATTTGGGAAGTTGTCTATACGTGTCTTTGCTTTAGGAGCGATTTTATAAGATGGGCAACTTCTGTTTCTTGAAAATTTGCTAGAATTCTACCATAAAGCTCTTCATGCCTAATAGTTCCAGGAGTTATGTCTTTATCTATGGTTTTAATCCCTTCAACAGAAATGGCCTACTCGAGATTTAATTCTTGACCATTTTTGAGGAATTGATTTAAATTGTTTACAAATTTATTAATATACAGTTGTTCCTACAGTTTTAAAAAGTCTCCCTTGTATGTATTTCTTTTCCATTCTTAATTTGTTCTCTTTGTGTTTTTGAAAAAAATGCTCTTTATTATGCTTACTAGCTTTTCCAAAAAGCAGTTTTATATAATTTTTTTTATTGGGGGAAAATTTTTCAAATATATGTAAATGTAGAGAGTTGATGAATCCAGTGTATCCAGCATCCAGCGTCAGCAACTATCAAATCGACAGTCTTGTTTAATTCATACATCTACCCATGTCCCCTTACCATACTCCCCAGGTTATTTTAAGCAAATTTTAGACATCCTATCATTTCAAATACAAATATTTAATGTAAATATTTCACTTTATATTTCTAAACAGTAGTTACATTAAAAAATAAATAGCAGCAATGCTATCACATCCAAATGTTGGTAAAAAGATTTATTGCTAACAAATATTAACAGTGTTCATGTTTTTAGAGCATTTCACATGTACATGTGTGTATGCGTGTCACACACACACACACACACACACACACAGTTTGGATTAGAATCCAAATAAATTCATCACTGCAATTGCTTGACATGTTTCTTAAATCTTTAATCTACACATTCTTTCCTTCTCTCTCTTTCTCTGCAATTTGTCCATTACACAGCCTGCAATGATTTGTCCTATATAGTTTCTCACATTTTGTATTTTGATTACTTTCCCATTTAACATTTCTCTGTCCCTTTTATATCCTGTAGATAGTAGTGAGATCTAGGAGCTTGAACAGACTCAAACTGGTTTTGTCCCCACCCCCAATCCCCACTTTTTAAAAAATATTTTTTTAAAAGATCTTATTTATTTATTTGAGAGAGAGCACATGAGAGGGGTTAGGGTCAGAGGGAGAAGCAGACTCCCTGCGAAGCAGGGAGCCCCACGCAGGACTTGATCCTTGGACTCCAGGATCGTGACCTGAGCCGGAGGCAGTTGCGTAACCAACTGAACAATCCAGGCGCCACTTTTTTTTTAAAGCTTCAGCAAGCCTACTTTAGCGTATTCTTCTATTGGTACCGCCTCTTTATGTGTCATTACCAGCTGCTGATGAGTGTATAACCCCCTTTGCTATATAGCCCTTGCTATAAACCCCTTAGGTTAGATCCCACAGGAAAAGCAAGATAAATATTTGATGCTTTCTCTTTATTTACCAGGTTTCAAAATAATGAGTTTGTGAAAGTGAACAATGCATTTAAAAATATTGTAAGTTTATAGATTTAAACATATTTGTGTTTCAGTGGATTGTAGTTGTTGTCACTATTTTTTTTTTTTCAAAGATTTTATTTGACAGAGAGAGAGATAGTGAGAACAGGAACACAAGCAGGGGGAGCGGGAGAGGGAGGAGCAGGCTTCCCGCTGAGCAGGGAGCCCGATGCGGGGCTCGATCCCAGGACTCTGGGATCATGACCTGAGCCGAAGGCAGACCGCTTAGCGACTGAGCCACCCAGGCACCCCTGTTGTCACTATTGATCTCTAATTGTCCCACCTTCAGCAGGAGGGAGCTCATGCAAGTCGAAGTCTAAATCCTTTCGACATGACCCTCGTGGCCGTTGATAGCTTTCTTCTTTCCAGTATGACAAGAATCACTCATCTTGTACATTTCCTGCCCCTGACATGGAATCAGCTGTTTGTAGAGGGAACTTAATTGTTTTTGGTTTTGTTTTTATGAGAAATACATGCAGAAATCAGTTTTGGTGTTAGGGATGCTCTTTGCTACTGAGATTGTGATTATTTCTATGCCTTTTCAGTGAAAAAAGCTAGAAAAAAAATCTTTTTAAATAAATTCATCATAAGTTTGTAATACTTTCAGATTAAAATTTAAATACCTGGTTTCAAATACAGAACTAAAAAGAGATATATTAAAAGAAGTAAAGCCAATATGTGCTAAACTATATTCTTTATAAACATTATTTAGCCTTAGTTCTACAGATAAATAGATACTGTCAAAAGTCTGACATCTTTTTATATAAGTAATTTGGCCTTTTTGCTAAGATGCCCTGAGGGCTGCTTTTTTTTTTTTTTTTAATATAATTTTACTAGAACATGTCTTGATATTGGCCATTCTGGGCCAGTCTTCAAAGACCTGTGGTGGTTCTTTAGTGTATAGTTTCAAGTCTTATAGTCAAGAAAACTTTTCTTGAATTCATTTTAGTGTGAGTTTTAGTCTCTGGGGATTCTTACTATATGTATGTTACCTTTTCTTTACCCAGAGTCCGTAATCTATTCATTTTCTTCAACTCCTATTGATCTCTCTCATCACGTCTTTTAAAGAATTTCCTTCTTTCCATCTATTTTCTCTTAAGACATTATCTGTTATGTTCACTAGCTCTTATGTTCTTTCTAGTTTATTCTTCAGTTTGGATATAATTTAAAGAAATTAAAAAAAATTCCTTCATGAATTATGTCACCTCTTTGCAATGCTATTTTCCTAAATATTTTATTGCTGAGTTTTTTTCTAATTTGGATTTATAATATTCTTTCATGGTTTATGATGTAGCTTGTGTTAAAACAGGAGGTTACGGTTTTATCTGCAGGGCTTGTTTTTCTGATGTGTTTGCATTACTTATAAAGATATTACCCTGTGTCCTTTCCTTTTTTTTGCTTATAGTAACTTCATATGGCATTTGAATGATTCTTTTTGTGTTGCTCACTTATTATAAAATACAAGTATTCCCTTCCTTATAGAAGGCAAATGGAGAAATGAGTCAGGGCAGTGTTCATTTTGTCTGTTTGTTTTAGCTTTGCAGCTCTGGAAATCCTTTGTCTTCTAAAAATGGTGAAGGAAAAATAAAGGCTCACACTTTCTGAGATCTGCTGTCACTGCCTGCCTCCCCAACTTTTATGTGGACTTTCACTTTCCTTTGTTTCTATTGTCCTTGCCCTGCTCAATTTGAATCTCACTCTCAGCCCTCTCTCTTCAACAGAAGGCTTTGTCTTGGAATGGAGCTCTGATCTGCTAGTTTTAAGGCCCAAATGGTTCCAACACCATTAGACCTGTTGCAAAATGGTCGCTTGCATGCACCTGTGAACTGGATTCTGCAGATCACCTAGTTTCTGCTGCTGTTCTCAGGCTGCCATGTAGAACTTTACAGGGAGTGTCTCTTGGCTTTGGAGGTCTGTGAAAAGCCCAGCCACCTTCCCACTGCTTCCTTTCACATAGATCTGTGGTGTTGTAGCTGTCAGAGTTTTGTCCCTTGCACTTGAATTTGGGGGGTTTGTGGGATAACTTGCCACCTAGCTTTATGCATCTTTGGTTTTGCTGTTTTCATGGTGATTTGGGGAGATCAAAAAACAAACCTTTGTCAAATACTGTATCTGCCATCCAGATTTGGGCTTTATTGAACAATTTTTATTTTTGACTATATTGTAAATTTTTATCTTTATTCCTTCCTTCACACATGATTACTAGCCTGTCTGATGTAGATTCGTTTTGTTTTTCTTAAAACATTTAAGATTTCCTACTCATGCGTAATAACCTGAAATTCAATGAAGATGTGTCTAGGGTATGTGCATGTGTGGGTGTGCTTAAATTCTACTCAAGACTGGATGAACTATTTTAATCTGAGGATTTATTTTTTCCTTCAGAACTAGAAATTTCCTTCATTATTTCTTAGAATATTTGTCCTCCATTCTTTCTATCTTTCCCTTTCAGAAGTCCTATGAGCTATGCATTAGGCCTTCTGGGCCATTTTCCATGTCTCTTGCCTCTTTATAATTTCAATCTCTTAATCCTTATGTTTGGTGTTCTTTTTTTTTTTTTTTAAGATTTTATTTATTTATTTGACAGAGAGAGAGACAGCGAGAGAGGGAACACAAACAGGGGGAGTGGGAGAGGGGGAAGCAGGCTTTCCGCAGAGCAGGGAGCCCGATGCGGGGCTTGATCCCAGGACCCTGGGATCATGACGTAAGCAGAAGGCAGATGCTTAATGACTGAGCCACCCAGGCACCCCATGTTTGGTGTTCTTAAATAATTTGTTGTCCTAGTCTTCCAACTTAATACTTTCATTTTCAACTGATTGTTTAACTATTGAGCCCAAATGAATTTTATCTCTTCATGATTGAATTTTAAATTTAATTCACTTTACTTGATTTTTAAAAAACAGTCTCACAAATATGAGGCTTTTCAGTATATTCGTTCTAAAGGCCTATTCTGATTTGCCTTAGAAAATGTTTTCTGGCTGTACTTTTTCATTTTCTTGAAATTGATGTCTCTTGTAATGGAGCTGGTTTTTATAAATTGTTTGGTGATTCTTGCTACTTGCTCATCTTTTAGTTGGAGAGTCCCTGCCAGACCTTTGCTTTATCAGTTTTCACACTGCTGGGCAGGCAGGGCAGTGTACTGAGGCTCGCTGAAACATCTTCAGAAGGAGGGAGAAAAAAATGCCTTGCTGGAGGCCTTGATGGCTAGTCATGGGTGGTCCCTGTTTCAGGTATCACCACTACTGTAGACATTAATTATTTCCCCAACTTTAGCTCCTGGATCAGAGGTGAAGGACTTTATCATTCATAGCACGGCAAACAGCATGAACTTCCCATTCACATTTGTTCTCCTTTCTCCCCAAGTGCCACAGGGGAGACCTGGGTTGGCCTGGGTGTGTGCTGCACACAGTGGGTTTGCATCAGAGCTGAGCCAGCCTGAACTTTTATAATGAGCAGCAAGCAAACCTGCCTGATCTTTGCCCTGGAGAGAGATGTTATTTTTATTTTACTGGACAGTAAGCAAACCTGCTTGCTTATTTGCTCCAGAGAGAGATATCATCTCCACCTTCCAAAGCTGTTTGCTATTCACCCATCCTTGAAAAGATAGTCTGGAACAAAAGCTGTCAGTGCTTCTGTTTGCAAGCCATGCAGAAACATGAGACCTGTGAAGACTTGTCTCCCACTACCACTGTATTAACCATATCATTAATATTAATAGATTTTGGGGGCACCTGGGTAGTTCAGTTGGTTGAGCGTCAGGCTCTTGGTTTTGGCTCAGGTCATGGGTGATGGGATCAAGCCCATGTAGGGCTCCACATTCTACAGGGAGTCTGCTTGAGATGCTTTTCCTCTGCCCCTCCACCCACTCTCTCTCTTTCTCTCATATAAATAAATCTTTAAAAATATCAATAGATTGTGAGTTTCTTTTAGATTTTCTAGATATAGTCATGGCTGCAAATAATGATTTCTTTCCTCTAGCTATATTTACAGGGATTTTTTTCCCTCATCTTATTAAATTAGCTAGCACCCCTAAGTCAATGTTAAATCATAATGTTGGTTAATGGGCATGCCTGTTCTAATTTCTGATTTCACAGTCATGTACCTCTTTTAATAGATTTGCTATTATTTCTGGAGAATATATTTTATTGTGCTTAGAGAGTATTCTTCAACATTTATTTTACTTGTTTTTTACTGAGAAGGGGTGGCTAAATTTTATCTAACATATTTTCTTCATGTTCTAATTATACTAGTTTTTCTTTAAAGTTTTAAATGTAATAAACAGCATCAAATGGTGGTGTTGAATCATCTCGGAATAAATCCTTTATTCTACATTGTTCTATTGCTACATATTTCTGGATTTAATTTGCTAATATTTTATTTCAAATTTGTATCTTTTAATAAGTGAAATTTTCTATAATTTTCTTTTGGAGGTTTTGTTATCATGATGAATTAGACAGCTTACTGTATTTGAAATAGTTCAAATAAAAAAAAATTTTGTCCCAAGTAAGTTACATATGACTCACCCATAAAACCATCTAGTGAAACTTTATCTCTTTCAAAAAATTGGTTTTAACTTTTCATCTTTTATTTTTATTTTCTAATTATTATATTAACATATTTTAAGTCAAACAATACCAATAACCAAAAATGGCAATTCTTTTACACAATTTTAAAGCATGGTCCCTAAGGTGACTACTTTTGACTTTTCTCTTTTATGTTAATATTTCAAAATAGTATGCCTAAACTGCCACCTTTACTCATTAATTTAGTTTGTGGGCAATCAATGGGTGGATGAGAATTTAATTCTCATACTTTCTCTAATTTTTTAATTGCTTATCTTACCAATGTAGTTATAGCTCTTTTTTAAATCACTCTTCAATATTTATATTATGATGATTTAAATGTTTTTCACTCCTAAGCCAGTTGTATAGTATGATATTTTCCCCTTTTCCTTCTCAGGTTCTTGGGAAGAGGGAAGGAGATTATGATGATTGCCTCATTGAAATGATTTTTTTTTTTTTTGCATAATTTTCTGTTTACCTACTGCCAATTCTCCAATGCTCCATGATCAACACGTCAAAAAAAATTATCTCTTCAATTTCCTTTCTCTGGCTACTTCTCTTATCCTCCTGTTCCAACCGGAACCATAGCATAGCCTGGACCTGCAACATAGGTATCATCTTGATTTACTTTTCTTTCATTTTGAGAAATCCCTTAACTTTCTCCTATGTTGTCCTATTTCTTGGATCCCAAGTCTTTCTCTTTTTTGGTTCATTACTTAATTTTTGTGAAGCACATCCTCTTGAATTTTTCTGAGTGAGGATGCATAGGAAGTAATCTTTGAGGCTTTCCCTATTTTATATTGATAGTTTTGATGGGTATAGAATTCTAAGTCAAAAATTTCTTTCTCTCAGGATTTTGAATACATTAGTCCATGTTCTTATTTTCAGTTATGTTGTCAAGAAGTTCATTGCCATTCTTATCTTTCTGTTCATTTTTAAAACAAAATTTATGGAGGTATATTCTATATCTAGTACACTTAAACATAGAACTTGATGGATTTTTATATATGAAAAGAGCCACATACAAAGATCAAATTTTCACAGAATATTTCTAGCCCACCACAGAAGGCTCTCTGTGTTTTTAATAGTACATCATTCTTGACCCCTAAACCTAACTGCGATTCTGACTTTTGCCTGTTTAACTATCACATAAATGAAATCATACAGTACACAGTCTTCTGTATTTGGCTTACTAAGCTCAACATTATGTCTCTGAGATCCATCTATGTTACATCTAGTAGTATCTCAATTTTTATTTGCTGGATTTAATACTATTGGTAGTGGACATAATGGGCATTTAACTGTTTCTAGTTTCTTTGCTTTTATGAATAAAGATGTTATGAACATTCTTGTGCACATTTTAAAATTCTTGATTCATTGTGTCTTTGTTTCACTCTCTGGAAACTTTTAAGACATTTGCTTTTTACATCAGTGTTATATAATTTTGTGAAGTGTCTTCAGGGTGGGCTTCTTAATTTTCTTTATATTAGGCAGTTGTTTCCTTCAACTGTGTGGTCCTAGGAAACTTTCTTGTATTTTTTCTTTAACAATTTTACCCCTTGCCTTTACTCTGCTGTTTATTTTTAGAACCTCTACCAATCAGATTTTTTAACTCTTTGGTCTAATTCTCCAATTGTTAGCTATGTCTTTTTGTTTTTCTTTATGGCAGATTCTCAAAACTTTACTTTTTATTCTACTATCAAACTTATTTTCAGTATATTTTTAATTTCCAAGTGTTCTTTCTTGTCTTATTTCTTGGAACAGTGTGGGAGATAGGGATTAAATTTCTACTATCTCATGTTTTGAATTTTACTTAATCCTCCTATTTTGCTCTCTACTCCTCACTCCTGTTTTTGTTTTGTTTTGTTTTGTTTTTACTGTTCCTGGTATGCAGGGGTCGTTTCCCTCAGATTTTTTTCTACATCAAATTTAATTTTAGTTTCCTCTGTTCCTGTATGCATGTGGAGAGAAGGGGCTATACCTGGTTATGCAGGATAAGGGGATACTTGGGGGTCTAACTATTCCATATGTACACTATTCACTAGTGCTCTTGTTTAAATAAACAGGCATCTTTACCTTTTACAATTCCTGGTTCTTCTACACCCTGAGATTTTTCAGGTTCCTATGAGGTATATTGGCACACTTGTCATTGATATTCTATTCTGTAAGCTCTTTTTTAAAAAAAGGTTTTATTTATTTATTTTAGAGAGAGAGAGAGAGAGCAAGAGAGCACAAGAGCATGAGCGGGGGGGAGGGGTTGAGGGAAAGAGAGAGAGAATCTCAGGCAGACACCACGCTGAGCATGGAGTTGACAAAAGGCTCAATCTCAAGACCCTGAGATCATGACCTGAACCGAAATCAAGAGCCAGATGCTCAACCACCTGAGCCATCCAGGTGCCCCATCTTTTCTGTAAGCTCTTAGATTATAGATTCCTAGATTTTACTAAGTCATCTGCTTTTCATTTTCTAAA
Organism: Neomonachus schauinslandi; assembly: GCF_002201575.2. Taxonomy (NCBI): domain Eukaryota; kingdom Metazoa; phylum Chordata; class Mammalia; order Carnivora; family Phocidae; genus Neomonachus; species Neomonachus schauinslandi. The sequence goes on along the minus strand of NC_058410.1, from coordinate 11,954,901 downwards.
TGGTAGTTTTATTTACTGTTGTGTCTTCTCTTGTTCTCTTGGTTCTAATAGTTTTATAGTTTTTTATGCCTTTAACTGTCATTTTATTGAGTTTCTGTGAGGAAGAAGAGATGGAAGTATGTAGTTCCAGATATTCCAAAATATGGGTGTTAGTTTTCTAGTCTCTGGTCAATTGTTTTGATATCATCAGTTTTTCTATTTTCAAATTTATTTTTGTTAATTTATACATTATGTGTTATAGTTTCTTGTGACTTTTTTGGTCAGCAGTTATATATGGGCAAGATTTTACATTCAAAGTAAGTAAAGGCATTAAATATGAGAATCTAGCAAGGAAACAGTGATCTTTAATAACCAGCATGCACAAACTAAATGCAACTCATATCAAACCAATATCATTGCTTTTTTTTTTTGACAGATCTATACTTATGTCACATTTTTCTATTTCTACTAAAATTGCACTGCTCCTTTTATTAAAAATATTGAAACTAAGAATTGGAGGCTCCTTAATTTTAACTTTGAATTTTATGCATTTACTACAAAAATTATTTTGAATTCAATGAACAGAATAGGTTTTGCTATTGCAGAAAAAGACAATTCTTGCATATGGAACATTCATACTTCATCAACACAAATAGTTCAGGACCCATCTATGTAAGAGCTACAGACTTTGTAATACATATGTTCTAACAGAGTTCAATTTTGTTATCATCAATTTGATAATTAGAGGAAAATCTCAGTAGAAGACAATAGGTGTGGCATTCATTAAAACAGCCCAGTAATATGTTGTCTTAAGAATTCACATGGTGGGGGCGCCTGGGTGGCTCAGTTGTTAAGCTTCTGCCTTCGGCTCAGGTCATGATCTCAGGGTCCTGGGATCGAGCCCCACGTCAGGCTCCCTGCTCCGTGGGAAGCCTGCTTCTCCCTCTCCCACTCCCCCTGCTTGTATTCCCTCTCTCGCTGTCTCTCTCTCTGTCAAATAAATAAAATCTTAAAAAAAAAAATTCGCATGATGGCTGAGAGTTTTTTTTCTTTTTTTTAATTCTACGTAAGTGTCCTCTCATTGTTGGAGAATTATAGTTAAGTCTCCAGAGATTTCAAAGAAAATGTTGAAAAACTTCTGAATGAACAGTAAACCAAATACCTAGTGAAGTTCTACAGACCAATACCAAATTTGAGCATCATGGAATTATCTGATGTACAGAGGAGCTAAATAGTGTTTTGTTACTATAAATATAACAAACCTACCTCTTAGTTCAGTAGTATTTTTCTATCTTAATTGTGTTATTAAATAAACTTTCAAATATTTTTGTTCTACATTTATTCTACAAACATATCAATGTTAGTAACAAAGGTTTACAAAGACGTATCTTTTAAATTATTATTTTTCTAAAATAAATGAAAATAATGTGCCCAGCCTCCCTTCCCTCCCAAAACAATTTGGGAGAAAATGAGTTACACTGGTGTTTATGAGGCTTTTAAAATTTTAATTTATTAGCTCTTTTAATAACTCCTAATTCTTTACACAGATAGACCTAGGTTATATTTTCAGAATCTGGAAGTAGATACTCTAAATCTAAACCTCGGGTTCCCGTATGAAAAACTGGAAGGTCCAAGGTTGACATGAAATAGTGTAAGGAGGTTATTTAGCTTAGTATCTAAAACACAGTGATGTTATTATTTTTCTAATTATAACTTTATAAGACCCAATAAAACTTGAAAATATGCATTGCTAATAGAATTTGAATAATAATCTGCTCCTAATAAAGCAAATGAGAAATAGTATTTAGAGGTATAGAATGACTGAATCTAGAGTACTTCAGGAATTCTGGGAAGTCTTACAGACTACTCAATTTTGAGAGTAAAATGGGTTAAGACAAGTCTTATGTCCTTATACAGATTTTATTACCTAGCCTTATACAGAATATCATAATGTTGCCAATATAAAATGATTTTTATACCATTCGTTATTTACTTTTTAGGGACATTAAAAAACATACATAATAAGCATCTTGCAGTTTTACTATCTAATGGATACTTAAATAGATTAACAAATTATGTCTTGATAGATAACATGAGAATTGCTTGAAAAAATTGTGTTATGAGTCATAAAATTTTCAGTCTAGAATTATTAAGCAAGTTTATTTTCACCAGTTCTTACACATATCTTTCATCAAGTACCTAATTCAGTTATGTTCTCTTTGGTGCAAATAACGGGAAACCTGAATGAAAATGAAAAATTGAAAGAAATTCTTTTCTCACATAACAAAGCCTGTGGTAGAGTAGTTCCAGGATTGGTGCATTTTCCCTTAGGGCTGTTTAAGTCCAAACTCCACTGACGCAAGAAGGGGAAAGCCCTGTGGTAAACCTCTCTTTAAGAGCACTACTTTTTCAGGGGCCCTGGCTCTCGCACACGTCCCTGCCTAACTTAGGAGCAAAGAAGCATAATTACAATGATTGGCTTAGGCTAATAAAGGTTCCCTGCATGAGCCTTGGGAGTGGCCCATGAAATACAGTGCTACTGGATATAAGAACAAAATGGGGCTCTATTGGGAAGAGAAGGGACTATCCCGGAGTCAGCCATGAATTCGTGTAAGTACTTAATAGTGAACCTGGACGTTTGGTTCTTAAAATCTCTGCAGTTCCTGGGCCAGTGTCTTCTTAATCTCTTCATTTCCTGCAGTGACCAGCCTCCCTTCCTTCATCACTGATTTTTCTCTCCTCCTCTTCCTTCCTCTGCTTCTTCCCTACCGTTTCTTCTCAGAAGGAAAAATAATCTCTTTTCATGTGAAGCAGTTTACCCATAATGACTTGTTGCCTAGCTATTTTCCTATAGGGTCTCACTTTCTACCTTTGGAAATTCATCAAGGTGTTTTCCCAAATAAAAACACAATGCTTCCTGAAAGTGTACTCTGTGTGAGCTGGTACAGTAATTCACTTTTCTCATTCTATACACAGTGGGTTAATACAAAAACAGAATGAAAAATTGCATTAGAAAATTTCATTAGAAATCTTGGTAACTGTGTTAGTGTTCTCCATAGAAACAACCACATATATATAAGGAATTGGCTCACTTGATTTCTTCTAAGGATTTGGCTTACACAATTATGTAGGTGGGCAAATTCCATGATCTGCCGGGTGAGCTGGCAAGTTGGGAACCCAGGACAGCTAACGGTGTAGGGTTCCAGTCCAAAGACCAACTGGCTTAAAACTCAGGAAGAGCTCATGTTTCAGTTCAAGTCTGAAAGTAGGAAACCTGGTGTCCCAATTTGAAGGCTTCAGAAAGAATTCTCTTATTTCGGGAAGGTCAGCCTTTCTTGTTATATTCAGCCCTTTAATTGAATGAGGCCCACCCACATTAGGGAGGGCAATCTGCTTTACAGCCCACTGATTTAAATGTTAGTCTGATCCCAAAATACCCTTCCAGAAACACCCAGAATAATGTTTGACCAAATATCTGAGTAGTGCACGGCCCAGCACACAATAACCTACTGGCTGTAAACTTTCGGAGAACTGAAAGAGAAAATGAAGTAGGTTCTAATCTTTTTACCTTAAATGTCACTATCATAGGAGCAAAAACTCCCTGAGTCATGGTTAAGGTTTCTGGCAGTGTGGGAAGCCTTTCTTCAGCATCTACCTCGTGATCTGCTTTTCCTTAGGTCATCTTCTCTCAGGGATACCTTCCTTGATTTTCTGGATGAGATCAATATCTTAATTATTCTAACAGCACCACATAGCATATCCTCTATTGTATACATCACAGTTATAAACTTTATTTCTAAACTCTTTCCAGACTTTAAACAATCACAAAGACATCATAAAAAAGACCATGCCTGGTGTTTTTCACATTGTATCTCAACGCCTGGAATACCTGGTTCGTGGTAAACACTGCATAGTTATCTGCTGAGTAAGGTAGTGCCTATCTAGGAAACTAGTGGTGAACCAAAGCTGGCATCTACTGTTTGGAAAAAAGAAAATCAACCATGGGAACTACAAGATTAAACAGAAGTATTGGCAAAGCAGGTTCAATGAGCTATGGTTGCTTTCATAAGAAGTTTGAGGGTTGGTAGAATATTTACATGGGGATACATGTGCAGCCAGCAGTTGATAAAGAGGAATTTGAATCCTAGAAGGCAGAGATACAGATCGGGGAAACCTTGTCATCATCTCGGAGAGACTGGAAGAAGATAAGTATAAAAGGCAGGAAGAAATAGCTGTGTTAAGAGAATAAGAAGATAAAGATGTGCCAGTGGGAAAGGCTGAGAAAATATAATCAGGGACCTATTGAGAGAACTAGGAATTTTAAAACCAGGGAGGAAAGGGGAGGAAGGTAAGAGGAGGAGAGCTACTGCGTAAAATGCTCCAAAATCAAGGAGAGGGTGTCCTGAGAGAGGGCTGATGGGGACGGTGGCTATCTTTGAGGATGCCAAGATGAGAGTCGTAGCAAAACTTTGCTCACAAAGGATGAAGGAAGAGTTAGATGTGGATCAAGCAAGTGTGGCCATCTCATTTGGAAATGGCAATAAACGAAGTAAAAGCCTGTATGAAAACCAAGGGAATCTCACTGAAAAGGGAAGATAAGTTTAGAATAGAAAAGATGAGGATGGCTGTATGCACAAGAGAAGGAGGCAGTAAGTATATAGAGAGAAGCTAAAGACACCTCTTACAAATAAAAGCAGTTCTACGTATTAACAATTTTGCTTTTTCAAGTCCTTATTTGTGTTGCATGAAAAATGGTTGCAAATACTTGAACAATTCTCATTTTTATCTCCGCAACCATTCAGCTTCTAAAATGTTTTCCCCTCTTGCCCAGAAATGATGACCTTGAAATAATTTCAGGTGATATATTCTTGAACCTCTTGTTATTTATTTTAGGGCTCTCCTGTGTTCATTCTCAAACTAATTTCTTCTCTTGTATGTTCTAGGAACTAAAATATATGGCAGACAGGGTGACACAATGAGTCATTGTGCTCAGAAGGGGAGATTTCCCATAGCTAGCAGCATTTCCATATTTCCTCTCATTTCATCTGGCCCACTCTGTGCAACACTGATGATGTCCCTCCATCACACTGTTCTCTCCAATCCTCTAACCCAATTTAGAGTGACCATTGTGGTAACCAACCCAGATCTTTGATCAAGAGAGGTGCTAATTAGTGGTTGCCTTAACATATTAAAAGTTAATTTACACTCAAGAAATCTGTGGAACAAGGAGATGATTTTAGAACCTGTTGTGCCTTTATCTCCTCAAATGTAAGTTCAGCAAATTCTCATCTGTGTGGTGCCTCAGGTTCTCTGACCTCCTTTCCGGAAATGAGGGAGGTGATTTTTTTTTCCTTCTCTTCCTTCAACGTGTTTCTCATTGTAAATAAAATTCTCTTTGCCTTTCTTTCTGAACCATTGATTCAAGTCTTTCTCAAAATCTTAAAACCATCCTTGGGGTATTTAGTGAATGGCCTTTGAAGTAGTTTGGTAATACCATGTTTTATGGAAGTAGATTTTATTCAAATAAAAACGGTTTGCTATTCTTTTATTGTGCTTTTGAAAAAGTTATTACACTTAAAATGTGAGGGATCCATGCAATAGCCTGCCTAAGGCCTGAATTTTCTTCTCTTGGTTTTTTCTAAAATGAATTACAGGAATAAATTGGCTGTCAGCCTCTTCTTTGGTTTGTGGGTAGGTAAAGCAGTTATTTGAGCTATTTTGATTTCCATTATATGTTAAGATAAAGACAAAATAAAGCTTTCTGGGGAGTATTAAATATTTCAAATATGGACATTTGAACAGTAAACTATCATGAGACTAAGAACAGATTGCAAGAAAGACAATCTCCTGGAGAAGAAAGTTGGCTCTCAATTTATTGGTGAAAGCAAGGGAGAGTAAGTAAATAAACACATGTGCCTATTCTCCAGAAACTCTTTTTATCCCCCTCCTTACAATGTATATTGGATATGACACATGGCATGGATATAAAAGTTAGCCAATGCCACTTATCATTGTGGCCTCCTTGATTTTGAGTGATTATGTTGAGTCGTATTTTATCCATTCTAATATTTACTTTTATTCTTATGACATGAAATAATTTTTATTAGGACTGTACACATTTGATATTATTTTTATATAGAAATTGCTAGTTGTCTGACTTCTTTTCTGTAAGGGATCTAAAAGACATTCTAATTATGCTTATAAAACTACTTCCTGAGCTATTTCTCAGAGGCTTATTATAATTCTCTGAGCTTGGAGAGACCAGTAAATGACTGGTCCACACCATCAAAAGGCTCATAGCATTACATATATCTGTAGAGTGAAGAAAAAGCTATGCATATGTATCAATGTGCAGAGTAAAACATAACTGAATAGTGACTTTGGTAGGAGAACAAGTAGTTTTAGATTTTTCTCTAGTTTAACAATAACCGGGAAGAATATGATCGGTTTCACTTCTGGCACCTCAATTCTGCTGATTTGTAGGGGACAGATGAGAATGCAAAATTAGCTATTTACATTAGTTTTGTGGATGAAATTGTGTCCCTCAGAAAAGAAAGGTTGGAGTCCTAATTCCTAGTATCTCAGAATGTGACTTTATTTGGAGATAGAGTCCTTACAGAGGTAATCAAGTCCAAATGAGGCTATCAGGGTGGCCTCTACTCCAGTATGACTGGTGTCCTTGTAAAAGGTAAACTTGAGACACGAACACACAGTCTTCACATGGCACTGTGAAGCTAGGAGTTCATGGGAAGGTTGGAGCAATGTTGCCACAAGCCAAGAACTACCAGACGCTGGGAGATTTGTCTGGAACAAATCCTTCCCTAGAGCCTTCAGAGGGAACATGGCCCTGCTGGCACCTTGACCTAGGACTTCCAGCCTCCAGAACTGTAAGAAAATATATTCCTGTTGTTAAGCCACTCAGATACTTTGTGGCAGCAGCCCTAGAAAATTAATGCAATTAGTTAAAGCAGGTAAGGTCATATGGTATAATAAGCATTCCTCCAAATCTCAGCATAAACACAGTGAAAGGTTGTTTCTTGCTCATGCAGAGTCCAGTGACTTTGGTGGACTGCCTTCCACACAGTTATTCAGAGACCCAGATTTATTCAGATTGTTCCCATCCCATGGCTTCTGCAGTGCATAGGGCCTTGAGTCTTTTGCTGGGTCCTCTGTAACCACTTGGCTGTGGCTGGGATAGAAGTAGGGTGGAAGGGAGGAAAGTTAAATTTAATTGAGGAAAAATTGGATTCTGGGAGTTTAATTCTTCCCTAGACGCTCAGAAATGTACTGGTAATTCAATATCATTATCAGCAAATAATGTTGAGACATTTTTTAAACACATTATACCAGATATTTCTAAAGCACTTAATAGGTAACAGTTTGTCTTATTTAGTTAATAGTTGGTACTATTATTAACCTCATTTACAGTGAGGAAACCAAGGATTAGAGAGGTTAAGTAACTTGCCAAGGTCACACAGATGTGCATGACAGAGCCATGATTCAAACTCTGCCAGTCTGACTGCAGAATCTAGATATTTAATTCCGATATCATGTCGCCTCCATAATGTATACAAATGTATTTATGAGACTTTCCAATAGCCCATGGTCATTTATACCTGTGGTCATCACTGGTATTAAATTGAATGAATGCAATCTCATCAGAAAGATGTTTAAAGCACCCTCAGGAGAGAAGGAAGGGGGCACAAGAATGGACATGGGTTCATAGCTACTCCTTGTCTCAACATACTTTAAGAGCCCAGAAATTTGTCTTGAGAATTTTTACCTTTCCTGTTATATTCTTCCTTTTCTCTCCCTGTCATTCTGAATTTTCCTTACAGTGCCCAGTATCTTTCTTTCTTCTCATGCCGTCTTCCAGCCCAAAGAGTAAAAATATCAACTGTTATTTTCTGAAACTTATTCCTACCAGTCTCTTAAGTCATTCGAGTAATTTGCCCTTCTGGGCTTTTTTTTTTTTTTTTTTCAGATTTAGTATTAGATTCAACTGCAAATAAGAGTAATCCCCCAAATAAAAGAGCCTGAAAAGAGATAGGAGTTTATTTCTCTTTTGCTATAAAGATTAGATGTAGGCATGAGGGCTGCTTCAGTGGCTCTGCTCCATGAAAGCCTCAGGCACACAGGTTCCCTCTTACTCACTCGGCTGCTATGTGTGGTCATTTCCAAGGGCATGTCCTATGCAAGACAGATGTTCCATGTCCAACTGTCACATGTGCATTCTAGCCAGCAGGAAAGAAGAAAGGGGAAGAGAAGAACACATTTCTCTCTTCTAGGAGCTTCCTGTAAGTTACATACACTTCCCATCTGTCCCAGAAATTAGTCAAATGGATACACCTAACTGTAAGGGAGGCTTCCCTGCTGAAAACCAGGGATTCTATGTTACAGTAGAAGATAAAGAAAATCAGATATTGGGAGATACTTAGGGTCTCTGTCCATGCATTAAAATTCTAACTGTGGAACAAAAACAATATTCCAGCTAAAGAAATTCCAGATATCAAGCACTCTGGAAGACTCCATTTTCTGTAAATTGCCTTATTCTTGGCTCCGAATCATTGCTATGCTAAAGCTGGGTTTTAAGATGAGTCTTCTCAGGCTGTTTAGGGCTGGGGTCTAGGCTCAATGAATAGGACCAAGTGTTTTTTCTTCTGTTCACTTTCGTGTACTCTCACATCTGGGTAAAGATTCTCAGATTTGAAGGGTGTAGGCTTTTTCCTATTTTGTCTCCTCCTTTTGGGAGCCACCACCCAGGCTTGTGTGACTACGTACTGTCCCTGCGTGGTACATCTGTTGCTCTGATTTCATCCCACCATTCCTGTAATGGAACGTTTACTCAAATTATAAAGTCAGATGAAAACCTCTCAGGGCCATATCTGGGAGGTCCATGGGCATTACTAGTAGATGACATTAGAATATGTGCTGCCGAAGCGAGCACGGTAGATGACATTGGAAGTAGAAAGCAGTTAGCTAATGGCTTTAGATCCACATGATATATTCTACTATGGCAAACTCACTGTCACAATATTTTTGTTACTTTATTCTCAATCTTTAAGCTCTTTCTCTCCTCTGCATTAATAAGATTTATATATCACACTAGGTGTGAGTAATATGCACTAAGGACTTAAATAGCATATCAATATAAAGTAATTTGTCTGACCAGTGAATACTGAATCTTAACTGATATGGAAATGAGAAAATCTTTTTTCTGTCTTTTCCAGAAGAATATAAATTAAAATAAATTCCAAGTTGCTTGGTCCTTGGCCACTGTTTTCTCAGGAGGCCTTTTATATTCATTAATATGGGTTAAAATTTTTTGTATGAGTGTATTTTGTTTATATGAAACAATTTTGTATCTGTGAGGCAAAAATAAAAAATGAAAAATTCTTTAAAAAAAAACACCAAAGGGAGTTGGAATTCGCCATCATAGTTTTTCTTTTATTACAGGTTTTTGATCCATGTAATTGTCTGATTGCAAGTATCAGATAAGTCATTTATTAGGGCTAAGTATTGCTCACAAAATGTGAAGAGGGAGGAGAATGTTTTCAGTATAATGAAGTTAACATCTATACAATAAATAGAAGTGCTGTTTTTGTCAGAGACTTTTTTCCTGTAGGAGAATGATGCAGAGGCCTTTAGCTTTACTACAGTCACATTGAGGATCCTGATAGCAGAATGAGTCATGGTTTGTAGTGTTCCTATTGGAAATATAAATGGATTGGACCTTCTGAGTAAAAACTGAGCCAAAGCAGGAAAACTACTGATGTAAATGTTTCAGCCCTGTGGCTTTATTTTTTTGCATAGCTGAGCAAAGTCAGAATACCTCCTGTTTACAATGATTTGTTTGGTTATTTTTTCAGGCTCTTTAGGATATATTTTTGTAATCTTGGATACACTGGATTATTATTTGCCCAGGACAATGTAGCTTACAGGTGTTGAGATAATTGAAAGATAATTGCAATTAGTTGAAAGATAATTCACATACAACCCCCCCCCTCCCCAGAGGGAGTGAGAGAGAGGTGGGGGTGCAGAGGGGGAGGGAGAGAATCTTAAGCAGACCCCATGCCCAACATGAAGACTGATGTGGGGCTCCATCTCACCTGAGATTATGTCCTGAGCTGAAATCAAGAGACTGATGCTTATCCGACTGAGCCACCCAGGTGCCTCTGAACTTTACTTACAATTTATTTATTTATTATTTTATTTATTTATTTGACAGAGAGAGAAAGCACAAGCAGAGGGAACAGGAGAGGGAGAAGCAGGCTCTCCACTGAGCAGGGAGCCCAACACTGTGGCTTGATTCCAGGACCCCAGGATCATGACCTGAGCCAAAGGCAGACACTTAACCGATTGAGCCACCCAGGTGCCCAGAACTTTACATATTTAAATTGTGCAACTTTCTGTCACTCTGTATGCCTGCCTTCACTTTGCATTGTCAGTCTTTTCAGTTACAGGAAGTCTCACATTTTAATTTTAATTTAAATTTCCCTCGGGGCGCCTGGGTGGCTCAGTCATTGGGCATCTGCCTTCTGCTCAGGTCATGATCCCAGAGTCCTGGGATCGAGCCCCGCGTTGGGCTCCCTGCTCAGCAGGAAGCCTGCTTCTCCCTCTTCCACTCCCCCTGCTTGTGTTCCCTCTCTTACTGTGTCTCTCTCTGTCAAATAAATAAAATCTAAAAAAAAAAAAAAAAAAAAATTTCCCTCATGACTAATGACTTCATATGTCTTTTCATGTGCTTCTTGGCCATTCCTATATTGTCTTTGAGGAAGTGTCTCCAAATCCTTTGCTCGTTTTATTTTTTGGGTTGTATGGCTTACTATTGAGTGTAAGCGTTCTTTCTGTACAGTGCTCTTAATAGAAGAACAGTGCCTTTGTCTTCAGTGTGTTTTCTAAGTATTTTCTCCAAAACTGTGGCTTACCTTTTTGTTTGCTTGATAGTATCATTCATTCAAAGATCAAAAGCTTTTAGTTTGATGTGGTAAGAAGTTTCAAAAATCTTTTATGGATTGTGGAGTTTGTGACCTAAGAAATTTTTACCTCTCCTAAGGTCACAAAGATCTCCCATGTGTTTTGTAGACGTTTCATACTATTAGGTTTTACATTTAAATCTATGAGCCATTTTAAATGGATTTTTATGCATTGTGGAAAGCAAAGTTCATTGTTCATTTTTAAAATATGGATTATCCAGTTGTTCCGACACCATTTAATAAAAAACAACAACAACAACAACAAAAACCCACTCCCCCTTATCCACCAAATTGCCTTGGCACCTTTACCAAAAATTAATGGACAGTATATACGTGGATGTACCTATACACTCTGTTGTATTTTGTTATCTCTACATTCATCTGTTTACTAATTCCAAACTGTCTTGATTATTGTAGCTTTATAAAAAGCTTTTCTTATCATATTGGGTAAGTCCTCCAATTTTGCTCTTTTTTTTTTTAAGATTTTATTTATTTATTGACTGAGTGAGTGAGTGAGAGAAAGAGTGCTTGTGAGTAGGCAGAGGGGCAGAGGGAGAGACAGAATCCCAGGCAGACTCCCAGCTGAGCATGGAGCCCCGACAAGAACTAGATCCCAGAACCCTGAGATCACAACCTGAGCAGAAATCAAGAGTCAGATGCTCAACCGACTGAGCCACCCAGGTGCCCCAATTTTGTTCTTCTTATAAATAATTTCCTAGGCTATTCTAGGTTCTTTTATTTCCATATATATCTATATCTATCTGTATATACATATATATTTTTAAAGATTTTATTTATTTATTTGACAGAGAGAGAGAGAGACAGCGAGAGAGGGAACAGAAGCAGGGGGAGAGGGAGAAGCAGGCTCCCCACTGAGCAGAGAGCCTGATACGGGGCTTGATCCCAGGACTCTGGGATCATGACCTGAGCTGAAGGCAGCTGCTTAACCAACTGAGCCACCTAGGTGCCCCTTTTCCATATATATTTTTAAATTAGCTTGACAATTTCTAGAAAAATTACGTGTTGATCAAAATTGTATTAAATTCATAGATGATTTTAGTTATAAATGATGTCTTAGTGATACTGAGTTTTCTAATCCATGAACATGTTATATCTTTCCACTTAGGTCTGTAAGTGTTTTGCAGTTTCACTGGGATTTTTGCAAATAGGAACAGTTTTACTTCTTCCTTTCTGATTGGAATGACTTCTACATCTGTTTCTTGCCTAACTGCAATGGCTAAAGACTTCAACTGTGATATTGAATATAAGTGGTGAATATGAGCATTCTTACCTTATTAATGATTTTAGGGGAAAATGTTCAATATTTTTGCCATTAAATATATTAGCTATGTTTGCTTTTTAAAAATCAGATTGACAGAATACCTTTGTATTCCCAGTTTGCTAAAACTTTTAATTGTGTTGAATTCTGTTGGTTGTTTTTCTACATCTACTGGAATGATAATATGAACTTTCCCCTTTGTTATTTAGTAGAGTAAAAAATATTCAACCAGCCTTGAATTCCTGAGGCAAACCTACTTGCAATAATGTATTATATTTTTTTATATATCATTGGGTTCTATTTGCTAATATTTTGCAAAGGATTTTTGTCTCTATGTTCCTGGGGGATATTGTCTGTAATATTTTAGGTTTATAGCCCCAGAAAATGAGTTTGTCAGTGTTTCTTCCTTTTGTTTTTTGAAAATTATAAGATGGATATTATTTTTCTTCCTTGATGTTTGATAGGATTCACCAGTAAAACTATTTTTGACTTTTTCTTTTTTTGGTTGTTGATTTTATAATGAATTCAATTACTTTAATTGATACAGGAATATTCAGATTTCCTTTTTTGGTCATTTTCATAAGTGTCATTTTATAAATGTCTTATACTTATAAGTATAATAAATACTGTAAGAAACTTTTAATATTTTATAAATATTTATTTTTTCCAAGCCGTTTGTCCATTTCATTTAAGTTGTCGAATTTATTCACATTAAAAAAATTCTTGGGGGGTATAGCTCAGTAGTAGAGCATTTGACTGCACAATAAAAAAAATTCTTTCTGATATCTGCAAGATCTGAATTGATAATTCATTTTTAATTCCCAATATTAGTAATTTGTGTTCTTTCTTTTCTTGACTAATCCAAGATTTTGTTAATTTTGCTTAATTTTTTTTCAGAAATTAGTTTTTTCCCCTTTTGTTGCCTATTTTCTGTTGTACTGCTTTTTTTTTATTATGTTATGTTAATCACCATACATTACATCATTAGTTTTTGATGTAGTGTTCCATGATTCATTGTTTGCATGTAACACCCAGTGATCCATGCAGTATGTGCCCTCTTTATTACCCATCAGTAGGCTAACCCATCCCCCCCCTCCCCTCTAGAACCCTCAGTTTCTTTCTCAGAGTCCATAGTCTCTCATGGTTCGTCTCCCCCTCCGATTTCCCCCCCTTCATTCTTCCCTTCCTGCTATCTTCTTCTTTTTTTTTTTTCTAACATATAATGTATTATTTGTTTCAGAGGTAGAGGTCTGTCACAACAGTCTTACACAATTCACAGCGCTCACCATAGCACATACCCTCCCAATGTCTATCACCCAGCTACCCCATCCCTCCTACCCCCCACCACTCCAGCAACCCTCAGTTTGTTTCCTGAGATTAAGAATTCCTCATATCAGTGAGACATTTGATACATGTCTTTCTCTGATTGAATTATTTCACTCAGCATAATACCCTCCAGTTCTATCCACGTCGTTGCAAATGGCAAGCTTTCATTCCTTTTGATGGCTGCATAATATTCCATGTCATATATATACCACTTCTTCTTTATCCACTCATCTGTCGATGGACATCTTGGCTCTTTCCATAGTTTGGCTATTGTGGACATTGCTGCTATAAAATTGGGGTGCACATACCCCTTCAGATCCCTACATTTGTATCTTTGGGGTAAATACCCAGTACTGCAATTGCTGCATCATAGGGTAGCTCTATTTTCAGCTTTTTGAGGAACCTCCATACTGTGTTCCAGAGTGGCTGCACCAGCTTGCATTCCCACCAACAGTGTAGGAGGGTTCCCTTTTCTCCGCATACCCGCCAACATCTTGTTTCCTGACTTCTTAATTTTAGCCATTCTGACTGGTGTGAGGTGGTATCTCATTGAGGTTTGGATTTGGATTTTCCTGATGCCGAGTGATGTTGAGCACTTTTTCATGTGTCTGTTGGCCATTTGGATGTCTTCTTTGAAAAAATTTCTGTTCATGTCTTCCACTCATTTCTTGATTGGATTATTTGTTCTTTGGGTGTTGAGTTTAATAAGTTCTTTATAAATTTTGGATACTAGCCGTTTATCTGATATGTCATTTGCAAATATCTTCTCCCATTCTGTCTGTTGTCTTTTGGTTTTGTTGACTGTTTCTTTTGCTGTGCAAAAGCTTCTTATCTTGATGAGGTCCCAATAGTTCATTTTTGCCCTTGCTTCCCTTGCCTTTGGCGATGTTTCTAGAAAGAAGTTGCTGCAGCTGAGGTCAAAAAGGTTGCTGCCTGTGTTCTCCTGTAAGATTTTGATGGAATCCTGTCTCACATTGAGGTCTTTCAACCATTTTGAATCTATTTTTGTGTGTGGTGTAAGGAAATGGACCAGTTTCATTCTTCTGCACGTGGCTGTCCAATTTTCCCAACACCATTTGTTGAAGAGACTGTCTTTTTTCCATTGGACATTCTTTCCTGCTTTGTTGAAGATTAGTTGACCATAGAGTTGAGCGTCCATTTCTAAGCTTTCTATTCTGTTCCATTGATCTATGTGTCTGTATTTGTGCCAGTACCATACTGTCTTGATGATGACAGCTTTGTAATAGAGCTTGAAGTCCGGAATTGTGATGCCACCAGCTTTGCTTTTCTTTTTCAACATTCCTCTGGCTATTTGGGGTCTTTTCTGGTTCCACACAAATTTTAGGATTATTTGTTCCATTTCTTTGAAAAAAGTGAATGGTATTTTGATAGGGATTGCATAAAATGTGTAGATTGCTCTAGGTAGCATTGACATCTTCTCAATATTTGTTCTTCCAATCCATGAGCATGGAATGTTTTTCCCCATTTCTTTGTGTCTTCCTCAATTTCTTTCATGAGTATTTTATAGTTTTCTGAATACAAATCCTTTGCCTCTTTGGTTAGATTTATTCCTAGGTATCTCATGGTTTTGGGTGCAATTGTAAATGGGATTGACTCCTTAATTTCTCTTTCTTCTGTCTTGTTGTTGGTGTATAGGAATGCCACTGATTTCTGTGCATTGATTTTATATCCTGCCGCTTGACTGAATTCCTGTATGAGTTCTAGCAGTTTTGGGGTGGAGTCTTTTGGGTTTTCCATGTAAAGTATCATATCATCTACAAAGAGTGAGAGTTTGACTTCTTCTTTGAGTATTTGGATGCCTTTTATTTCTTTCTGTTGTCTGATTGCTGTGGCTAGGACTTCTAATACTATGTTGAATAGCAGTGGTGATAGTGGACATCCCTGCTGTGTTCCTGACCTTAGGGGGAAAGCTCTTAGTTTTTCCCCATTGAGAATGATATTCGCTGTGGGTTTTTCATAGATGGCTTTTATGATATTGAGGTATGTACCGTCTATCCCCATACTCTGAAAAGTTTTGATCAAGAAAGGATGCTGTACTTTGTCAAATGCTTTTTCTGCACCTATTGAGAGGATCATATGGTTCTTGTTCTTTCTTTTATTAATGTATTGTATCACATTGATTGATTTGCAGATGTTGAACCAACCTTGCAGCGCAGGGATAAATCCCACTTGGTCGTGGTGAATAATCCTTTTAATGTACTGTTGGATCCTATTGGCTAGTATTTTGGTGAGAATTTTTGCATCCATGTTCATCAAGGATATTGGTCTGTAATTCTCCTTTTTGATGGGATCTTTGTCTGGATTTAGGATCAAGATAATGGTGGCCTCATAAAATGAGTTTGGAAGTTTTCCTTCCGTTTCTATTTCTTGGAAGAGTTTCAGAAGAACAGGTATTAATTCTTCTTTAAATGTTTGGTAGAATTTCCCTGGGAAGCCATCTGGCCCTGGGCTTTTGTTTGTTGGGAGATTTTTGATTACTGCTTCTATTTCCTTAGTGGTTATAGGTCTGTTCAGTTTTTCTGTTTCTTCCTGGTTCAGTTTTGGTAGTTGATACATCTCTAGGAATGCATCCATTTCTTCTGTTGTACTGTTTTTAATCCTATCTTTATTATTTTAATCTTTGTACATATTTTGTCTTTTATTCCCCTTATTTTTTCTAAACTTTTATTAAAATCTTAGGTCATTGACTTAGGTCTGTTTTCTTTTTAAGTATAAACATTTAAAGCAATATGTTTCCCTCTCTACATTTCTTTTGTTCTGTCCCACATAACTTGGTCTGCTGTATTTTTGTTATTTGGTTTAACATAGATTCAGATTTTATTTGTGATTTCTTTTTAAGTAGGCTCCATCCCCAACATGGGGTTTGAGTTCACAACCCTGAGATCAAGACCTGAGCTGAGATCAAGAGTCAGATGCTCAACCGACTGAGCCACCCAGGCTGTGATTTCTTTCTTAATCCATGAATTATTTAGGAGCATGATGGTTGCTTTCCAAATATTTGAAGTTTTCCTAGGATTTTATTATTATTGATTTCTAATTTAATTCCATTCTGTCCAGAGAACCTCAGCTATATCATCTCAAGCCTTTAAAATTTATTGAGAATTGTTTTATGGCCAATCTTGGTAAATATGCTATGTATGCTTGAAAAGATTATTTTCTGCAGTTATTAGATATAGTGTTCTATAAATGTCAACTAGATGAATGTGGTTGGTATGGTTGTTCCAACCTTCTATGATGTAGATAAGCATAATTTTCTCTGAATTTTCCCTTTTGGGGGATTTTTAAGCTTTCTTAAATTTGAAAATTTAGGACATTCACACACTTTGGGAATTGTTTGGAAAATTTAAATTAAAACTTTTTTCCTGCCCCATTTTTTTCTCTCTTCTCTTCTTTTGAGATGGAAGTGGTATGTACAGCTACTCTCCTCCCCTGTTCATGGTAGGCAGAACGGGCCACTAAAATGAATTTCTTTTGCTGCAGAATTGGGCCTGGAGTAGGTTTGATTCTTTCATACTGCATTGGTCAGATCTTCACATTTTCCAAGTACAAGTTACAGAAATAAAGGAAACTGGGAAATTTTAAGAGAATTTAGAATAACCAGTGACAACTGAAAAGTTAGAAAAAGAAGGTGCTCCTTATAAGTTAGAGGCAGTGAGCATATTTAGCCCAGACAGGGAACAGTTCCCAGGGAAAGCAAACAATACTGGCTGACAGAGAGGATGGGCCCCAGCTGTGTGCTCACGAGACTCTGAAAATGGCAACTAATGTGTGTACCAGAAGGATTTTCTCATGACACATGTGTTCATCCCTGGACTAGATCATGAAAGGAGGCTGTAGACACAATCTTCCTTGCTAAGATTTGAAAAATGATAGTTTCCCTGGGTCTAAAATAGTTTATATGTGGTCCCTACAGAGGCTGGATGTGCTGACTCTGTTGATCTCTCAAGGTCCCTTTCAAGCCTATCATTCTATAATTAATTAGTGATTGAGAGGATCATTTAATTATTGTTACAATTAAATCTGCCTGAGGTGTGCTTATATCCTTGGCATTTCTGAGAAAGCCATAGATGTGGTTTCCTTGAAAAGACCCTTTTGGGAAGTAGTTAGAGGTAGTCTTGCTGAGTTATCAAAGCATTGTCTGCCTTTTGGCATCACTGAAGGATCATTTTGTTTATCATAGGACAGTGCTTGATAGAAAATTAGTAATCATATGCAGTAGCATGGCAAGAGATCAACTGCTTTGCTTTTGGCAAGAGCTAATGATTTTTTTTTTTGCAAGAGCAGCACAATGCATAATTTTGCCTTCCATTTTTCACAAAATAAAAAAAATTTGCATACACTTCTGCAAGAGTGAGCCATAGTATTGAAGAAAACTAAGACTCATCTAAAACAATAGTTTAACATAAATAAAAAAGATTGGATATAACACAGTAACAACAGAAAATAATACTAGACCTGCCTCATTGCACTGGAATTCTGCAGAGCTTAAAACTTTTCTCAGAAATCAAAACAGTGGAAATAATAAATGGATACTATAAATTAAAACTGGTGCAATTACAAGGGGGCATCCCCCAAATAATTTGTCTACGTGCAGTGCATTCCAGTTATACTTGAAGTTCTCTTTTTTGTTTTGCAAAACAAATTTCACTGTCTAAATTAAGGAAAATATTTTTGATGTGCATAATTATAATAGGCTGTTGAATTAAGATTCTAAATCTTTTGCAAAATAGAGAAATCTGAATATTCCTAATATGACACAATTTAATACAATAAAGCTGAATTTCTTTTATTATACACAGCTCTCTTTTTGTACATTCAAATGATTTCCCAGTGATACACTTAAGCCCAGACTCATTATGACATTTATACTATTCCAATTGTGGTTAGAAAGTATAGTTGGATTTCGTAGGGGGAAAAGATGTAATTGTTACATTGATTGTTAAAAAGAAGTCAGAGAGGGGCGCCTCAGTGGCTCAGTCGTTAAGTGTCTGCCTTCGGCTCAGGTCATGATCCCAGGGTCCTGGGATCGAGCCCCACATCAGGCTCCCCACTCTGCGGGAAGCCTGCTTCTCCCTCTCCCACTCTCCCTGCTTGTGTTCCCTCTCTTGCTGTATCTCTCTCTGTCAAATAAATAAATAAATAAATCTTAAAAAAAAAAGAAGTCAGAGAAGTGTGAAACACCTGTATAGTTATCAAAGAAACAAGTATCATTTCATTTAATCTGAACACATTTGAATGACTCTTGGCCATGAATTTTAACCCATGTTTACTCAGTCTTCCTGGATGACCAATATGGCATATACAACTTCAATAATGTAAACTTATTTTTCTGAAATTTTCTGTCAAATTATTCACCCACGGGGGAATTTGCTTAAGTAGTGTTAGAATCTCCCTTGGGAAATGGAACTAAATTTTTGCAATCACTTTTTTTTTAAAACAGAGAAACAAACATATTTATAGTTCTTACCAATTTCAACTTTCCAATCCAAACTTGCTTTTGATTCTGCTGTAATGTGATTATAAAAACACTTCCCGGGACACCTGGGTGGCTCAGTCTGTTAAGTGTCTGCCTTCAGCTCAGGTCATGATCCCAGGGTCTGGGGATTGAGCCCCACATCAGGCTCCCTGCTCAGCAGAGAGCCTGCTTCTCTCTGCCTGCCTCTCCCCCTGCGTGTGCACTTTCCCTTTCTGACAAATAAATAAATAAGGTCTTAAAAAAAATAAAACTAAACTAAACGAAAATAAAAACACTTCCCTTCTACTTTCATAGGAATTATTTGGGAAGTGTGATGGGTTATTAAATGATGACTTCCGTCTTTTTTCTATAATTGAGTGTTGGCTCAAAAGTCTTTGTCTTATTTGGGCCAGGATGTTACATGTCCACTGAAACAGGGGATTCTGCAGTGCTGGGCCAATGGCCTTGTCCTGCATATTTTCTGGGTCATCGGCTACCACTTGGCTGCTTTCCTCCAAGTCACCCTTTATTGGCTTAACAAAATTGTTAGGATTGTCATGGGCTCAAAAAGAGAAACCAGAAGAAAATAGGAATACATAACAGAATAATTTAAGCATCTAACTTTGCTATTGTTAAGTGTTTCTCTCACACCTAGCCCACACCATTGACTTCTCCATGATGGTAGTTTTCCTGGTAATATTTTGTATTTGAAAGGATTAAGTTAAAGTAATTCCGATTTCTGTTATATATATGGAGCAATACCTCAGCTACTTGGAGACTCAGCATAGATTTCCATGATACCTGGTGATTTTTTTTTTTTTTAGGAAAATAAAAGGTAGGAAAAGGAAATAAATGTATTTATAAAAACATTGTATATGGTGTTATGGGGAAAGTAGAAGTTCAGCCTGTTTTTGTCTACTTAGCCTCTTCACAGATTTGGTTCTGATGGAGCAGGAGATCTGGACATGTACAGCTTCATTGTGCAGGTGATTTTCACCACCTTGTCGACAAGCTGATGGTTGTAACTTGATTATTCCACACCTGGAAGAAGGTGTGGTGCCTACACCTTTATTGCCTGTAACTCTAGGATCTGCATAAGAGGGAAATGCATAGACTATGAGCCTTGGGAGAAAAACAAATGAGCTCTGTTTTGGAAAATGTTGGGAACTTTGCCTTACATTTTCCATAAAGAGTTATAATAAAATGACAACCTTGAGGTACTGAAAGATGGTTCTTTCATTTCTTCATTTCACAAGGAAGTATTCCCCCTTTTAAAGCAGAATATAAAGACATTTAGTTGTTGTATGAGTTTGAGTTTCACCAAAAGCAGGTCCTGAAGAAAGGATTTGGGAGTGGATAGTTTGGAAGGTGATCTAAAAAGTGCTGTGTAGTAGTGGAGAGGTGAGGCAGGAATGGGAAGTGAGCACATCACTGAAGTGGGCAGTTGGGGCATAAATTCAGTGGGGACTCTCATAAAAACTGAGGAACACATCTCAGAATTATCCTGTGGTAGGGTGAGGGGGCTGGCAGATTATCTATCAAGTTCCAACTCTCTGTGTTTGAGAGTTACTCTTGGGGTGCTAACTTCCCAACACTTCTACCCTTCCCCAGCTGTGAGCCCAGCATACTTCTGTGGCCAAAGAAACCATTCTGGTAAACAGGTGCGTGAAGTCATGGTATATACATATAGAGGTGTGTGCGAGTTAGCTCTGGCATAAGGTGAAGGAACATGGGTAGGGCACCCCCAGGTACATATTGCTATGTATTAGAGGGAGATAACACCTATGAAGTAATAATCATCTCAATCTATTGTACAGGTTAGGGCTCAATCAGGAAGACACACCATTATGCATTGTGTGGAATAGGGAATGTTGGAGAAGAATATGGAAGATTCTGTGGTGGAAGACATGAGTTTTCTATAGGCTAGCAGGGACAGTAGGCAGGAAGAAAATCTAGACATAAAGTGGGAGTGAGCAAGGGCAAGTCAGAACCTTCAAGGATACTTTGGAACCCATGAGGACAAACTGGAACCTGTGCTTCCAACCTCAACAACAAAGGTGATCTATGGAAGAAGCTGGTAGCCTTTGCCAAAGAGCAGCACACCTATCTAGCCCCAGACCAGATAACCTAAAGGAGGTGATGCAGCCAAAGTTCAGGGACCTGTGGGCTCAACCACTGGATCCTGCCAATGAGGTGGGGCAGAAGATCAGTGACAATGTGGGTAAAATGCAATTGTGCCCAGTTCCCTTCAGAATAATGGCGGTGCTTGTCTTCTGATTTCCAGATCTTATGAAAATCTCTCTTGTGGTCACTCCTTGCCCCAAGCAATGAAGAGAAGGATTTCGTGTTATTCCACTCAATGGACATGGTGCAAAGCCATGACATCCATGTTCTATTGGTTTTATTCTAGTTCCTGAGAAGGGCTAGTGAAATGTACATAGACATTTGTAAAATCTAGGAGACAAACTTGATAGTTTCTGAAATTATTTTAGCTCTAAAACTTAAAAGCTTTTAGAAATTTAGAGATACTTGAGTAAAATAATCCTCTGAGTTAATCTTTATTTTAACACAAATTATTTAGCTAGTCTCTCATGGTGTTGGATAGTCAAGGTTTTACTTGATTAGGTGTAGTGTGTGTCAAGGACAAGGAGATGTTTATCTGTGTGGTTCATCAAGGCATGAACTTCATATTTCCCTGAATTTCCATCCACTGGTCCCCCAAATCAAATTCCCTCATTGTGTGGACTTGAACTAGTTACCACAGAGAGGAAATGATGGAGCTTTATGAGCCATGTTGGTTCTTTTAAGGCATTTACTTACTACTTAATCCATTATTATAATTGTACTTTTAATGGTTGACATTTACAGGTTTAACATGGCTTTAAGGAATGGTTTAAAAATGTTCTTTTCGGTTGAAAAACATTTTTGGAATTTACCATCAGAATGTCAAAGGACCCAGAGCAAATGCATGGTTTTCTTTTAACTCAGGTAGAAAAACATCATGGAATTCTTGTGCCCACAAGAAACCTGTGGGTCAGGCATAGTTATTTGATACCATTAATATCAGACTTATAGAGGACCCAAGGGTGTGGTGAAGGCATCTGAAGGGAGGACGTAGTCATAGTGTAAGGGTGGGTATGACACTGATAAGAGGAGAGAGGGAAAGCTCAGGATAAATACAGTGGATCCTGGAACTGACTTGAACTTGCTCACATGAGAGAGCACATTGTGAGCAACTTTCCCAACTCCCAGTTTGGTGATACCACATTGGTAATTTGAAAACATCCACGATGGAAGTATTTTTACTATAGAACATGGAAGACACTGCAGATCAGGGCTCCTTCGACCCTTCCTGGAACCAGTCCAAGGGATATTATGAAACCTTTACCAGCACACCCTGGGCTAAATGTGTCTGTGTACCTCGTTGCTTCTCTTCTTTCAACACACAGGGTACTGAATTGTGGTTGGTTGATGATGGTACACTTTAGCCTACGAGACTTTTTTTTTAGCCATTTGTAACTCTCCTGCTGAGATTTGAATTCAGGGAGCCTGCAGACCTTTGTTTAGCACTAATATTCATTTCACATTTATTGTGCACCCACAATGTGCTGGGTGCTGTGCTAGAAGCCAGGGTGCAATAGTGGTTATGATCAACATAACTCTGTGTTCATAGGGTTTACATCTCGAGAGGTTCTCAACCTTGGTACTATTGACATTTTGGACTGATGGTTCTTTGTTGTGGGATGTTTAGCCACATCCCTGGCCTCTATCCACTAGATGTCAGCAGCAACTCCCCCCAGTTGTGAAAATGAAAAATGTCGGGCGCCTGGGTGGCTCAGTTGGTTAAGCGACTGCTTTCGGCTCAGGTCATGGTCCTGGAGTCCCTGGATCGAGTCCCGCATCGGGCTCCCTGCTCGGCAGGGAGTCTGCTTCTCCCTCTGACCCTCCCCGCTCTCATGTGCTCTCTCTCTCTCATTCTCTCTGTCTCAAATAAATAAATAAAATCTTTAAAAAAAAAAAAAGAAAAAAGAAAATGAAAAATGTCTCCAGACATAGCCAAATGTCCCTTTGGAACAAAACTGGCCTGGTTGAGAACTCCTGTTATAAACACCTGTTATATAAGAGAAGCTAGTTGTATGAGAGAAACCGACACTTAAATAGGTACAATTGTGATCTCTTTTACAGATGGAGAAACTGAGGCACTCAGTAACAAATTACTCAGGTAGACACCTTTTAAGTAGTCAAAGTAGGATCATGACTCATGTCTTCTTGGCTTTACAAATAATTCTAAAATTGGACAAACAGGCAAAAACAGGCTGAGGGGCTAGAAATGATATAAACATTGGGAGAAAAAATTGTTAATACCCAAGAACAACATTGGCCACAGGTTGTTGGAAATCAATTTTAAGCGTTTATTAGAAAGATGGATATTATTTTTTGGCCAAAGACCATATAAAAGAAAATAAAGCTCAGTTTTTTCCATAAATAAAATTCTAACAACATGATCACAAAGGATCCTGATGGAAAAGGAAAAGGGATTGTCTACACAGCTTCATGTGGCTGTGTGACTGCCCAGGAGCTCTCTGATGAGCTCATGTTGGAAAAGGACACCCACAAGACGGGAAGGAATTGAACCTGAATGATGATGAATGGTGCAAATTTATAAAAACGATTTCTGGAGGGCGATGCCCAGAATAAGCTGAGGCTTGCAAAAAATGCCGAAGACAACAAAAAGACCCTTTAAAGCTATGTTGGGAGCAAGAAAGAAACAGAGAGGCCCTCTGCTTGGAGCAGATGGTACAATGCTAACAGATGACAGAGGGATGCACAGCTCTTCAGCTTCGATTCTGCTAAGCCTACTCCATCAAGGAAAATTGTGTTCCAAAGGGAAAGATATTTTAGAGAAAATATTTTGAAAGAAATCAAAGTGCAAGAAGTTGAAGAAGCCACAAAGCACCTGTTTTAAATGTTTTAAAATGCTTTTCTTTCTATGTTCATCCGTCAAATATTATCTGGGAGTCTAACACATGCCACGTCCTGGGCTGAGCAAGGGAAAAATGGTCATTCTTAGTTCCTGCATTCAAGGACTTAATCCTTTAGTGGGAATACATGAAATGCAACGGGAGACTTCGTGCATCTAGGATTCCACGTACCATGTTAGGGCCACATATACAATTCAGTAGGGACCTAACTTGGTGTAAAGAGGCAGGGGTGGGGGGTGCTTAGGATACAGACTTCTCAGAGTCCTAAACAATGAGGTTTTTACCAAGGGGAAACATGAACAGTAGGGTTGGAAAAGCAGGAAAATGCATGCTCAAGGACCAACAATTATGTATGGGCTCCTGAGGGGATCAGCTGGTGTAGCCATCCCCCACTGTGGGCAATCTTTGAGAAACTGTGGTTTCTTCAGGAAGCTGGAGATGATTAAAAACTTGATTTTCAAAATTAGGGTCATGTAGGATAACTGCTCCAAATCTTAACTATTTCACTCACCCATATAGATCTGATTTAATCCTCTTTATGCCAGATGTTAGTAAGGTGAAAAAGAGAAGCCTATTTACCAGGTGGGTGTTAATGAAGAAGGAAGAGGTCCCAATCATGCATCTCCTTATTCTCCTGCATTTGGTTCTAGGTAAGATGTTTCTAGGTTCAGAATTTGTTTCTCTCCACATAGAATTGCTTTATGGCACTTATCGATTCTGGGGTATGTGCTTAGAGGATTGTGAGCTAGGTGACCTGGGCCACCACCTTTGGCCATATAAAGTATACCCCACTCCGGAGAGCCCCCGTCACAGGGTCCTAGGCCCCACAGTTGGTATGGTTCGGTGCAGAGACAGTGGGCTGGTGGAGCAATTTAGAATAATGTTTATGAATGCATAACCACTTCCAGGCAGGAGCGTTTTCATGAAGTGAAGCTGGGCTCCTGGTTCTGTCCTCAGCAGCATTATTTTAGCACGGAAATGCAGTGACCAAAATTGCAGATGATAAATAACTGGGAGAGGTAGCTTGTAAGCTGCATGGAAGAGTCAAAATTAAACAATTGCCAGTTTGTAATGAAAGATCAAAACAAAGAATGTGGAATTTATCACAGATTAAATATAAAGCTCTGAATTTTGTTTAAAAAATCAATTTTGTGAGTACAGGTTGGAGGAGACAAAACGATTTATGTAAAAGAAGCCTTGTAGAGTTTAATTAATCATGAGCTCAATATAAAACAGTAATGCGATGTGGCTGCTTTGAAAACAAAGCTGATCTTTCTTTTCTCTGGAAATTTTCCTTCCTGATCCTTTTCAAATTACAAAACTAATAAATGCTTGTTTTAAAAAGTGAAACCAAAATAAAATTTTAAAAGGGTGGAGAAGGGAAATGCTAATCCTTTCTTGTTTTTGGCCCCCTCACAACGAAGAATTATCTCCCCAAAATGTCAACGGTCCTGAGGTTAAGAACACCCCACATCATGTTTACATATTCAACATATTTCTCCACATACCATGTGTCCTGGAAGTTGCCAAGTGAATTTTTCATGCCAGAGTTTCCCTTTCTATAAAATGGGAATAGTAATAGCACCTACCTGGAGAGTTGTTATGAAAATTAGATTAAATAAAACATGTAAAGCACTTAGACCAGTGTGGAAGAAAATTGAGTAGGGTGCTGTGAAGTGTGAGCCTTTATTCAAAATGCCACAACAAGAGGAGGCGCTGGAGGAATGTTCTCCCTTGGGGAAGAGGGGCAGAATTTTTATAGAGCTTTAGCAATGAGAGGTCAGCTGAAGTTCAGCTAGTTCAGGGACTAGTTGCTCCAAAAAGGTCCTCAGAGGGGGAGGCGTTGTTTTTTTGGACTAGCAGCGGTTGGCTGGGCAGTTCAGGTTTTATCAAGAGGAAGAGGGAGAAGGAGGTGGTGGGGTGGGGTCACCTGAGGGCCAGGAGAGAAGTTATCTAGTCCTCTGGGGGCTCTCTCAGTGCTATGTAGAATGTGCTCAATAAATGCTTATTGATGTCATTCTGTTCTTCCCCCATCCTGGGCAGACTCTCCATAAAGCTTCCCACCTCCGGGAGCCATAGGAAAAGAGGCAGAGGTCTTCCATGCTCTAGGATCCCACAAACTGACCTAGAGGCTCAAATGCACCCCCTTAGGTACCCTGGCTCCTTTTTGTGGAAATAAATGAAGACCAAACAAAGGAGAGAAACAAAGACTATTTGTTCAGGGCTTGCCATTCAGGGGAGTCACCCAACATCACTTGCATTTAGCAAAGACTCCAGGGCCCGTAGAGGGGTCGGGAGGCTTCAGCTGGCCCCTAAATGGAGGCTGTTGGCACGGGAAGCTGTAGATAGCTGACTAGAAGGGCGCACCCATGTGGTAGGTTAGGGGTGCATATTTGACTTTCTCTGGTTGGTCTTAAGTTGGAAGTAGGGACAAAAATTAGAGGAACTGTGGGATATTTATGGAGTCCTAGACATTTTGGTCCAATATTATAGACATGTTTGATTAGGTTCTTGGATTGCTCCTAAGGATAGCAATATGGCTTCCTAGAAATCCGGCTTGGAGCAGGCTGGCCTCTTGGGTGGTTTATTGTAGATAAGGGTCTCATCTCCTGAGCAGGAAGCTGAAGGTTGCAGATCAAGATTTTGATCTGCACACTTTTATGTGTGGTCTGGCTGCTGTCCATTCGTATCTTCAGATTCAGTTTCTCATTTTGCTTTTCATTTGGTCATCGCTTCCTTTCAAATCTCCGGTTATTTTATCTGGTCTGGGGGGCAGAAAAATTCTGGCTTTAATTGATGATGTATTCATTCAAGTTTATTGATTCTGACATAAGTTTTATAATGTAAAGGGCTAAGGATTTTGACACTCGGGGTCTTAAGGCTTAAAATTCAAAAGCTAAGAATTGAACACATTTTTTTACCTAATTCTTTCTAGAGGCAACCACAAAGAATCAGGAGAGGGATATTTTATAAAAGCCCATAACACATATTATGTAAGACTTATGATAATTGCATTATGCCATATTGAGCTGCTCTCTTTGGAATTCCCCAACTTACCCAGAACGGTGTTTGGAAGGATTGTGGAAGAACGAGGTTTTCGAGGCAGGACTTGGAGCAGAGTCCGGCATGTGGCCTGGCGATAAATGGGTCTTAGCAAAGATTGTCTTTTCTCTCTTTTTAATGCTAGAAGTTAATTGCTGACTTAACTTAGTTTTGTATCTTTTTCTTTCTAGGTATACTTGTCAGGATGTACAGGTCAGTTTTCCAATAGCTGTGGTATTTGTTATAGATCCTTGAGTGTGTACATTAATTAAGGCTGGTATCTGTATCCTAAAACTGAAAAATAGTTCGAATTAATTTACTTGAATGTCGGCACATACACCCTCTGTAATTTCTCATCAGGGTGATTAGTCTGAAGTTAATTTCTACTTGCAATTCTCACAGGGCTCTGGCATTTTTATTTTAGCATCAGGTTTCCTTTTTGTAATGAAAGTGCCTGAGCATGGTTATAGCATATTTCCTTGATCTTCCTGTTTTAAGATTATGACTAAATAAAATACAGATTACTAGATAAAATATAGTTCCAATAAGTTGGAACTATAGTTGAATTTATTCCCTTTGACTTTAAATTAAGCTATATTTCTTAAAATATTTATAAACGAACTTTTGGATGATCAAATTAAAACATTTCAAGGTAAGGATATTAATATTAGAGAACTACAAGATAAAAATAAGACATGGAGAGCAGCTTTTAAAATATCCGTATCAGGCTAGCACTAATGAGATATTTTTGCAATAAATACATTTTGCATGTGACATTTAAAGCAGTTGATTAAAGGAAAGGAAAGATGGAAAGTTAGCAGGAACAGAGATAAGATTTTTATTTGGCACGTTCTCTTTTCTCTTTATGATTGCGTTAGGGAGCTACCGACTGACAGTGGTCCAGGAAGCCTTGGTTGTAACCTGCTGGGATAGTCCCAGTTCAAAGATTGCTGAGCTCCATTGCCAGGGTCCTAAAGTCTCTTCCTTGCAATGCTTGGGGGATAGGAGAGGTGTTTTCATTGGTTTGTACAAGTGCAGTTGCTTTCAGAAGACTTCTAATTTGACTAAAGAGGGTATCTGAAAAAGACATGGTCAGGTATGTCCTGCTGCACTGAATACTAATATACCTTCTGTAGAGGCACATTATGCTTTTATTTCTGACTGTACATTGAATTATTTACACCTTCAAGGCAGCTGATTGAACGTAGCATCAAGCAATTAGCAAATCAAAAATTTATATGATTCCAATTTAGCATGGAGTCCTTCTCTCTCTCTTTTTTTCTTTTTAGATTTCCACCCTGACAGTGACAAATTACTCCTCTGCTGGCTGAGATTGGAAATTAAAAGCATTTAGAGTTGCTCATGCATTTATGCTAATGAGAACTTCTGATATGATTTGCATGCAAAAGAGGACAATCTGAAAGCTCATCAGTTTTTCATGCTTCCGCATTTTGATGTAGCAGAATTTTTTCTGTTTTTCTGTGGAGCAAAATTTTTTTCTCCAGGAAACAATACCAAATGTGAACAAAAAGAGTTCTTTTAAGTCAGAAAGTTCGTTTTTTTACCCTCCAGATTCTTGTCAAATTCGTTTGCTTGCTCCTTTAGAACTGCAGCCCACATTCATTAGCATTTTAGATGGTTATCAAAGGAGGGATCCAGTATCTGCCACACAAGATTATAGCTCAGCTTCATTTCCAATTCAGCAAGGGAAAAAAAAGACCCGGGGACAGACAAGAAGAGGGACATGTACCCTCACAATTTTTTCATACATACACCCGAATTAATCCCATTTAGAGCAAATTTGATTAATCACCAAAGGTGGCAGTTTTAA
This sequence comes from Neomonachus schauinslandi, assembly GCF_002201575.2. Classification (NCBI taxonomy): domain Eukaryota; kingdom Metazoa; phylum Chordata; class Mammalia; order Carnivora; family Phocidae; genus Neomonachus; species Neomonachus schauinslandi. The sequence goes on along the minus strand of NC_058410.1, from coordinate 11,926,010 downwards.
CTTTCACTGATGACACTGACAAATTTTAGGCAGAGTCTTAATGTAAGAGTCCTCCACTGATATTTGTATAAAAAAAGAGCAATGTTGAAAATGAATACAGAAAACTTGAGGGAAAAACCCAATGAGGAAGGAATGTACTACCCAAAAATTTTGAAAGGGATTTCATTATTCCTATAAATATGCATTTGTTAAACCATTAAGATGGCAAAGGGGGAATTGAAAGGATGGGAAATGTTTCATTTTTAAAAATTTTTATTTTTCTTAGAAATTAGTCCCTCTCTTGGGATTCTTCTAATGTGGTGAATGTTAAATATTATATTATGAAAATGTGGTTGATGCTGTGGAAATTTTATTTTGCCAAAATAAATATGTTTTGTTCTTGCTTTCAACTGCTATCATTTGTTTACTGTATCATTTATTTACCTTTAATGCAGTGCAGAACTATTTTGCACCAACTCCGTGAAGGGCAACGTTCACCCCATAACTATACTATCCACTCAAACAGAAAAGTCGGGAGGCTTCTTCTGCTTTAAATGCACGTGATCTTATTTACCTAAGGTGTGTTAAGGATGATTCCATAGAATTGCCTTTCTGTGCTGGAATTGACTTTAACCATGCAAGCAACGGCAATCTCTGCGCCTGCTTGTATCTGGTGCCCTGAGGCTGCTCCAACAGCGAAACGTGTGCAGTTCTAGCTGAGGGTATTGCCTGGTCTTTGGAATCCATCTGGGTCACTTTCTATTTTATCTGTTAGTCCTGCATCCTTCCCGGCCCCTCCACCCACTTCCTCTTTCAAGAGGCTTGGACTCTTATTCTGCACTGTAATTTAGCTGAAAATATGTGTTTCCAGTGTCCTTGGATTTCTCCAAGTATGATGGACAGGCATTTCCTTTTGGGTACCATCTGATATTGACTGACTGTCAATTTAACTTCAGATAAGAGACTCCTAGTTGTGGGTTCTCTGACTTTCCCTTGCTACAGCTAAACTGACCAGCTGGGCCAGTTTATAGCTCAGCTGGCCCACTTACCTGCCACAAAAGGGGATCAGATTCAATCGGGGAGTTTTCTCTTTAGAGTCGGGGGAATGCTATGGACTGAGTCGTGTCCTTACCCCCACAAATTCATATGTTGAAGCTCTAATACCCAGTGTGACCATATTTGGAGATGTGGCCTACAAGGAGCTAATTAAGATTAAATGTGGGCATAAGGGCAGGACCCTGATTCAATGGGATTAATATACTTACTAGAAGAGACCCCAGACTGAGTTGTCTCTTTCTCTCTCTTTCTCTGTCACTTTTCTCCCTCTCCCCACCCCTCTCCATGTGAGGACACAGCAAGAAGGTGGCCATCTGCAGGTCAGGAAGAGGGTTCTCACCAGGAACCAAATGAACTGGCACCTTAATCTTAGACTTCCCAGCTTCCAGAACTGTGAGAAAATAAATTTCTGTTGTTTAAACCACCCAATCTATGATATTTTGTTATGGCAGCCTAAACAGACTAATATATATATAGAGAGACAAGAAATATATTATTTCTAGACTTAGAACTTAATGATTTGTTGTGGTCTGTCTTATGCTTCCTGAACGTGCTCTAACATGATGTCTTGTGATGTAAACTTTTGATCTGTCATCCTCCATGGCCACTTAATTTAAGGTATCATCTTTGTATGGAATTATATATATAAATTTTCAATGATAGAAAATTCTCTTCACTATGGATAGTGGTGTGTGCAATTTAGAAAGTAATCACTTAGCAGAATTTTGGCATAAGGATGCTCCTACAATCCATCAGGCCTCCATAAATCCCGCCCACCTGTTCAGCACATGCAGAGAAAACTCTTTTCTACACAGATATAGTAGACCTATTTGTTGTTTTGGGGGACAGTTACACAATCTTAAACTCAGGAGTTGTAGGTCTTGATTCAGTGGCTAGAAGGCAAGAGCAAGCCAGAGACAGAGCCATAGACTGTGAAGCTAGAGTTTTGAGAAGTTGTATAAAAAGGGACTAAGAATTCTCCATAGTTAGAATGTCAGTCCTACTGTGAAAATTATATTGAAATTTTCCTGAAAGAATTCCTGTTTTTCTTTTTCTGGCTGTATATGCAAAGAAAGGGCTTAACATCTTTTTATTTACCCAAATGTGTACTATTTTTCCTTCAAGCTTTCTACGAAGAGCAAAATTACATTTTGGTGTTGCCATATTGATCCTGGGTGATCAATTTGTCTTTTGATATCAAGAGAAGTGTTAGCAAGTCGCCACGAAGTTGCAGTAGCTGCTGCGATGGACGTGACAAAGGTTAAGAGGGGATAGAGTGGCAGGGAGGTCAGGGCAACCCTGTGGCCAAGACAGGCATCTTGCCTTAAGAGGGACAAAGGACCGCATAACTTACCCCACTTTGCTTTGCCCTTGTTGGCAGAAGGTATCTTTTTACTATATTTCTGGTATAATTATTTCTTGCTCTGCCTTATATTTATTCTTTTATTTTTGTTGCCTATTTGTTTTTCATTACAAATGACCTCCAATTCTTTTAAGGGATGTGAATAAATATAATAATCCCTAACATTTATTGGAAGCATACTGAGTGTTAAATGTTAAAGTGCTAAATATTGATGTGTGTTACAGTCGTATGAGGCAGCGAGCATTTTATAGATGAGAGAATATAGACTTAGAAAGGATACAGAGCTTGCCCAAGGCCCAGAGAGCCTGTAAGTAGCAGAGCCAGGACTAACATCTGGACTCATCTGTCAGCAAAGCTGACAGCACAGTGATGTTGGTGGCAGAGGGCTGCTACCTGGAACTTGCTCAGATATTATCTCCAGGGGTATTCATTGAAAATACTCAACTCCAAAAAGAGATCACATCCCATCTCTTTGGAAACAGATCAACTTGCTGGATTGTATCAAGTGCGTGGAAATGCACAGAGCCCTGTTTACTTCAGTTACTGCTACTTGGTTGCTCCTTTGTGGTGGCTATTACAAAGAAAATGTTCAAATTAATGCTGCAGATCAGGGTCCTTGACCCTTGCTTTATCAGCGCATATTCCCATCCTGAGTTATGACAGTCCTCTGTTGTCTGCATGAACGATACTTCATGAAACATGTCTCTTGCCTTAGCAAGAGCCCCATCCATTTCCAGTTCTAATGGATCCTCCTACAATACAACAGCACAAGTTCATATTTACCCCAAACCATTATCTGTGTCCAGCTGATCATTTACTGAAGGCTTTCAAATGTGCTTATGCTAGAGAGGGCAGGCAGACAATACTCTATTTCTTTCGAATACGTGCTTTTGTGGCACACTTCTTACTTTGACAAATTACAATGATAGTTTTGCCAGATGGAATATAGACTCCCCAAGGAAATGTGAGGGCTGCTAAGGACTCTGCAAAGGCAGCAAAACTTGTTCCACTTGGAACTGGAGGTGATAGTCAGAAGTCAAATAGAGGTTGTACCAACAACCATTTACACTTATAAAGCCCCCTCTACAAAGGAGTCCCAAGGCACAGTGCATTTAGACTTTTTAAAATGTCAGTGGTTAAGGACAACAGAGAGCAGTAGCAAACATAACCTTTAGTGTAGCCCTGAATACTGACAGAGTAAGAGGTTGTGTGCTTTTCATAGGAAGTGCATTATACTCTCCGCATTGTCTTGAACCCACCATTGTTCCAAATGTGAAACTTCTATCGGATGCCAATAGAGTTTTGTGTTGCTGTGTGATGGCAGGGTCTGATCTTAACTCAGCTAGCACTTCTAAGCTTTTTGCTACATGAACTAAAAATGCTACAAGGCAGCTCTATTTTGTAGAGACTACGAATTATGGCTGACCACTGTTCTTTTAAAATAATGCAGCATAGGTATTTTATATTCATACTGTAGTAGTCTTTCTAAAATTTGAGCATGCTTTTCTGTTTTGATTCTTTTTCAGACAGATTGCTGTTCTCTTTTATCCCAAGCTGATGACACTGATAAGTAACAATGCCCATGTGGGTGTCAAGGGGTTTTGCTGCACCCTGTACACAAAGAAAAGACAGAATAGTACAGGACATTGAAGATTGGTGTTGTTACAACTCCAAACTTTCAGATTCACAATCTGCTTTATAGTTTCCTTAAGGAAAAGCAACCATTTTTTAAACAATGCAACTCATAAAATTTCGAAGTTTATTGAACAAAATCTATACTTTTATATTTTTATTTGCTTGACTTGTTAGTTCTACTAAGTCACTGTAGGATGCAAATGTTTTTCTCTGTATACTTTTCTAAACTCCCAAAGATTCAGATACAGAAATAGTTGGCAAGGCAAGCAGTAGTCAGCAGGCAGTTCTAAGTAAGTTATTCATTGTTTCATATTATCACATGGTCAATTCCTTTACAAATATTACCCCTCCCTTTTTTGCAGTAATTATAGGATGAACGAAGAACTTAAAGATATTTTGGGGGTGATTTCATCTTCAGCTTTCACATTTTATCTTAGAGGATGTCCCTTGAGTTTTTTCATTATAATTCATTTTTTCGTTTCCAAAAGAACTATGAAAGTGGGTTAATCTTATCTCTAAATATGAACCAGAACTAATTGACAATAATTTCTAAATTATTCCAAATCCATCATGAATCTGACTCTTGAAACATGAACCTTCTTTTAATGGATTATAGGTCTTTAAATTTGTTCATAAAACACACACAATTTAACAATGGGAGAGGTATGCTAAATTATATATATCAAGTCCTGATACACCACATATGATTTTTGTGGCTAAGAAGCTAAAGTAGTAGAAACTCATATTTTCCTTTCTTTCCCTCAGTTGGCCAGGGGGCTCTGCTTCAGACTGCAGGTCTGCAAGTTGGCTGGGAAAATGTCATACTATAAGTCTGGCTTGGATATGCTTCGCCTTGAACCTCAGGTGGAAAGAATATTGACTGCCTGGTGTATGTTTTCATAGAAGTAGTAGAGCCAAATGGAGAAAGCTCATAGGTATCATCACATCTAAGCCTCTGTTTGTCATGTCACTAACTTCTTACTTACCAAAGCAAGTCAAATGGGTAAGACCAAAGTCATGGGGTAGGAAAGTATACACTGCCTTCCATGAAACCACAGTAAGTGTATAGATGCACAGTACTAGTTGGTACAGGGGAGTGAGGGTAGTGACCCCCATTTCTGCTGACACTAGCTCTAGTGGAATATGTCACCTACAAGTGGTACTATTACAAGGCTTAATGAGGTAAATAGTAGTATTATCATCATTTTACGATGGAAGATACTAGAGTAAAGAGAGAATTAGTAACTTGCTGAAGATCACATAGCTAATAAATGGCAGATGTTGGATTCAAACCATGTAGTTTGATTCTAAAGTCCTGATTAAACTCCTGTACAAGTATGACAGCTTGATACACCAATTTCTGTCGTGGGTATTATACAAAAGCAAAAGATTAGTAATAATAATAATAATAAACACATCTGTAAATTCCATTTTCACCAAAACTGAGAGATAAAATAGTATTATGTTATACTATTTTATATCAAGCTATAATATATTATATTAAAATGCACAAAGGTGACCAAAAATAATCAAAATTAGTACAGAAATCACAGCAAGTAAAATGCTTCTAAAATCATGTTGGAGGAAGTAAAATGTGAGATCATGAAATGATGGCAGACCTGAAGAAAAGAACCAATCACAAAAAATATATTTCCTGTAAATGAGCGGAGGCATCACTCTAAAACCCTAAGCCAGTATCATTTGCATATAAGAAAAGCAGCAAAACCTGGAAAGAATCACAAGGAGTTGGAGCAGAAGGTGCATGGGGGAGGAAGTTCACAGCATAACAAGATGGCAGGTCTAAGAACATACTAGCATAAAGCTGGGCCAAGGTTTCTGAAAAGGGGTTGTCACAGCATGGATCCACAGATACTGTAAGGAAGCAGGTGGAAAAGGACAGCATAACTTACCACCAAGGAACATTCACTAGAAAGTATTGCCATGGACCAGATTAAAATACTGAGATTTTACCATTTAAAAAAAAAAATCAAAATCCAAACCTTAAAAAAGGACTGGAAAAAAAAAAAAAACACATCCCACCACAAAGAAGAAACACAGTAACTGAAAGAAAAGATGGTGAGAAAATAAGGAGAGTTGAAACATGATCTGGCAGAATGGAGAGCAAAAACAGTAGAATAAAAATAACCGCTAGAGGTTCAGACAGGGAATAGTAAGGAGCCCAAAGGAGAGCATACACTGCAGTTAAGAACAGAGAGACCTACCTAAGGGCTCCAAAATAGTGACCAAAATAAAGTAGAAAATTAAAAAAAGATTGGGGAAAAATTCTCTAAATACAATATAAAGCAAAGGAGGTGCAACACATACATAATTGGAGTCTGAAAAAGAAAATCGAATGATGTAGTGGAACAAATATTTAAAAATATAATCCAAAGAGATTTTCAAAAAAAATTATGTATGGATTGTATATATGTAAAGATATACCAATGCCAAGGGAAAGAACCCAGAATGGTCAACACTGAGATACAGCCTAAAGTTGTTGATCTTTAAGGAAGAGAAAAGAAACCCCTGTACAACCAGATTATAAGGGAAAATTTTGTTCTGGTTTCAGATTTTTCCATAAGAACATTTGATTCTAGACCTGAGTCTAGCGTAAAAATGCATTACAATGTCTCCGTAATTAAATAATATAGAATAGAAAGAGGAATAGAATAATCTAGACATGGACACTAAATACATAGGGAATGTAGAAAATAATAATGGCATCACAAAGCACTGAGTGCATAGGTTTTTCAACATAAGGACTTGTGACCACTGAGTGGTCATCTGGGGAAAAAAATGAAAATGAACCCATACTTCAGATTTTTAATTAGGATAATTTTAAAATAAGTTAAATAATTAAATATGAAAAATAAAACCATGAAACTTCCGGAAGAAAACACAGAATAATTCCTTGAAAATGGAGTGGGAAAAATCCTCCCAACTCTAACTCAAAATTCAGAAGCTATAACAGAAAAGATTGATAAACTTGCATAAAAATAAAGGATGTTGTACATAGCTAAAAAGAAGAATGTAAGTAAAGTCAAAAGACAAATGACTCACAGGGAAAACCTATTTTCAGCTTATATGAAAAAGAGCATATGTAGAAAACTCTCATGAATCAATAGAAAAAAAGAAAATACATAAGATCAGTTTACAAAGAAGCCTTATCAACATATGACAAGATACCAGTGTCAATCTTAATAAGGAAATACAAATCAAACTACACTAAAGTGTTTTTTTTTTTTTTTCCCTATTAGAGCAATTTAAACATCTACGTTTGATAATATATTCTACTACTGAGACTGTAAGGAGCAGACCTCTCATTCATTGCTGGTCAGAGTGCAAATTTCTACTCCTGCTGGAGGCACTTCTATCATCTTGAAAATATTTACAGGTTGTTTTTTTTTTTTTCCTTCATTAGACTTTATTTCCAAGTGTGGGTTTTCCTTTTATTTCATTATAAGCAAATGTTCAGTTTTGTCAAATATGTTTTCGACCTCTGTTAAGATTGTTATGACGACTTACTCCTACAGTCAATGAACAAGTAAATTAAAGTAATAGAAATCGTCTGATTCACACTTTCTTTTTGTATCAATCCGGCTAGTATTGGGAAAATGGATCCCATGCCTGCTGGTTCAAAAGTGAGAATTTAAATGGGTAACTGGCTACAAATGTTTTGGGAGAGCTGAAAGTGATGGGCTGGGGATGTAGAACAGATCAAGGGAGAGGGAAGACAGCTGAGAGCAAACGGGCAAATGATGGGTACCCTTCTGTCCTGAGATAAATTGTACTGGCTATGATACAATAAATGTTCTTTCAATACATTGCTGGATATATTTTCTTTATATTTTATTTAGGATTTTTATTTCTGTCTTGTGTAAAGCCAAGTGGAATTGGTGTGTGTATATGTGTGATTGCTCACTTTGCTGACTTCTGGTAAAAAGGTTATGGTCTATGCTCTGCAGGGTCTGCAGAATAAGTTGAAGATACTGTACGGGTTTCTATGTTTTGGAATGTGAGAAACTTCTCTCTACACAATTGTATTATTTTACAACCTATTTTTATCAAGTTGCTCATTGAATTTCAAATTAAAAAAATTTTTTCCCCAATCCTTCCTTATATCTCTTTCCTTACTCTCATTGTATGAGTGTGTACTTTTTTTCTTTTTTAAACTTAAACTCAGGTCTTTTTTTCTCCTCATTAGATTTGCCAGTTTGGATTATTGTATTATTTTTTTGAGTTTTGAAATAAAACTTTTAATGTTGTTAGTAAAATCTGCTTTTCTTTGCCTTTCTATGTAATTCTTTTCTGCTTTCATTATTATATAATTCCTTTGAATTTAAGCTATTGTTCACTTTCTGTCATCTTTAATTGAATATTTATTTCATTTATTATCATTCAATTTAATTTTAAGTCCGTGCATTGTAACTTCATTTTTCTCTGAATGCTGCATAGTCAATGTCCCATGGATTCTGAGATATAAGACTTTGTCATTTATTTCTAAGTAAATAATTTTGCTATCCTCTTTTTGATATGTAAATTTATAAAAATGTGAAATGTTTACACATACAGAAAAATACTGAAAATGATAGATTTATCCATATGCTTACAACAAAATTTAAGTACTAAGAGAGATCAGAATTTTGTCACACTTTCTTCATTTCATTTTTAATTTCTGAAGAAATGAAACAGTAGATAAAGGCAAACTCATCTTTTATTCTCACCTTTCTCTTGGGTAGATATGTATCATTCTGTGTATTTTTAATACTTTTATGTAGCTGTAATCAAATGTACTATTATTCTGTATTTTAGTTTTCAAAATTTTGTCACGTAGTTAACATTATTATGCATAATTTTTGCACTTAATATAAACATTTTTAGACTTATGTATTTAGCATTTTATCATATATAAAACATTTTTGTATATCAATTCATATTAGTGGAACTGATTTGTTTATTTAAGCTGCTATGTAGTACTACTCAATTGTATTAGTAAAGCACTGAATTTTTTACTAGACAGGTTGTTTCTAAATATGTTTTTATGAATTCTAAGACAATAAACATCCTTTTGTATGCTTTCTTATGCAGATATAAAGATATTCTCTAAGAAATTTGTTTAAAAATAAATAAAATTGCTTGATAATAGAATATTTCTAAATTAAATTGTATTCAATATCACTAAATTTTCCTCAAGAAGTTTTATCAGTTTATACTTCCACTAGCAATTCCCATTGTCCTAAACTCTCACCAGCGTCTGATGTTGTCACTTTAAATTTTGCTAATTTTTTTTTAAGATTTAATTTTTAAGTAGTCTCTGTACCCAACATGGGACTCAAACTTACAACCCTGCGATCAAGAGTCACATGTTCTACTGACAGAGCCCGCTAGGTGCCCCAAATTTTGCTAACATTTTAAATTTCCACCCAGATTTCTTGTTCTGTGGGTTGCTTATTAATTCCTTTGTTAATTTTCCTATAGGCCTCAGCACTTTTCTTAATGATTAGTAGGTATTCTTTTACATTCTATATTCAAATGGTTCACTAGTTATACTGGTTACAAATAGCTTTTTTCATACATAACTTTCCTTTTCATTGGTTATCATTTACAAATTCAAGATTTTACATTCAGTGAAGTCCTATTTAACATATAGGTCTTCATTAGATATATTTTATGTCTTTTTTTTTTTTAAAGATTTTATTTATTTATTTGACAGAGAGAGAGACAGCGAGAGAGGGAACACAAGCAGGGGGAGTGGGAGAGGGAGAAGCAGGCTTCCCGCGGAGCAGGGAGCCTGATGCAGGTCTCCATCTCAGGACCCTGAGGTCAGGACCTGAGCCGAAGGCAGACGCTTAACGACTGAGCCACCCAGGTGCCCCGATATATTTTATGTCTTGTTTAAGAAATCATTTCCTACTGTAAAGTCACAAAGTTATGGTAAATATTTGGTAGTTTTACTTGTTTGAGAGACAGAGAGAGAGCGAGCATGAATGGAGTGGAGGGACAGAGGGAGAGGAAGAAGCAGACTCCCCGCTAAGCAGGGAGCCCAACTCAGGGCTCGATCCCAGGACCTCGGGATCATGACCTAAGCCAACAAAGGCAGACACGTAACCGACTGAGCCATCCAGGTGCCCTGATAGTTTTACTTCCTATTAGAAGTATTTGTTATTAAAGTATGTACTTACTAAAAACACAATGCATTCTTAGATCTTAATCCTTCGGAGATAAATTTCAGTGTATGGTGTGAGGTAGAGATCAAATTTTGTCCTTTTCTGTATGAACAGTCAATTGCCTCTGACAGTTATTGGATAATTGGTACTTTCTCCACTGTTTTATAATGCCTTCTCTGTCACATAGAAAAGATTTCATTTATGTGTAGATTGGTTTCTTTGCTGTTTTCTGTACCAATGGAATATTCATTTATCCTTGTACTAATTTCTCCCTGTTTCAGTTACTATGGCTTTAAGGTAGGTCTTGATATATAGTATAGAAAATCCTCTACTTTTGTTCTTGAAAATTGTCCTGGATATTCTTTGCCTTTTATTCTTTCATATGAATTTTAGGATCAGTTTATAAATTTTCATGAAAAATATTTTTAAAGTTTTGGTTGGAATTCATTTACTTTGTAGATTAATCTGGGAAAATTTTACAGTATTGATTCTTCCCACACATCTCTTTTTACTTACGTTTTCTACTGTGATTTTCACAACTTTCACCCTGAAGATCTTGTTCATCTTTTGTTTTCTTTCTGTCTTTTTTCCCCCATATTTTTTAAAAAAGATTTATTTATTTATTTAGAGAGAAAGAGAGAGGGAGGGAGGGGCAGAGGGAGAAAGAAACTTAAGCAGACTCCATGCTGAGCTCAGAGCCCAACTCGGGGCTCGATCTCACGACCCTGAGATCATGACCTGAGCCAAAACCAAGAGTCAGACACTTAACCAACTGAGCCACCCTGGTGCCCCTGTTTCATTTATTTCTAAGTATTTTATTATTGTTGTTGTTGGGGTATGTATTATCTTAGTAAATTACCATATTTAACTATCATCTGAGGGAAAGAGAAGAGCAAAGCACGCCAGTATTGAAGGAAATGCAGTGACACCATGTGAAACCATCACCAGCTAGATCCCAAGACCTGACCTTGAAAGCCCACCTGCACTGTACCCACTGGCCTTTGTCCCACGTTTTCCATAAGTTCTTCTAGCTTATGTTTTACCAGGCATAGCATCCTGTGATGGAAACCAAGAGATAATGACTGTCCTGATGAAGAGCTCCAGCTGGCCCAGACCAACCACCCAGACCAGTTTGAGCTCAACCCCCAACTCACACTTGTGCAGGTGGACCATGGAGTGACTAACATATGTTTACCTCATTATAATGCTAAAATCTCTGCCCAAGGAGGAGCACAAGCCTCATTTACATCACATACAATATATGTATAAGCATGTTTCCTTAAGGTGCATGAGTGACCTTATGCCTGCTTCTATGTACAATGACAAGGCTCCTCTTTCTGACTACTCATCCTAATCCTAAATAAAAGGATCCCATTCACCCTTGCTCAGGAAGTTACAGCTTTAGAAGTTATTCCCTGGAATCTCCTTATTTGTTGCAAATAAAGCTTCTTTTGTGTGACAACTCAACCTGGTGTAGCTCCTATCTATAATTCACCAAGAAGGAAACTCATATTAGTTCAGTTATAAAACCTCAAGTAAAGTGGCTACAGAACTGTTGCAGTGTCTAAATCAGGGGAAGGATGATGAGATAGCCTTGCCAACATATATTTGACTCCAGACTACCAGCATCTAATTAGAGAGCTGGTAGAACTCACACGTATTCAGAAGGGCAGCTGGTACTTGTCACCTCATCTGAAACTTGCTGGCTTGAGTGTTTAGAGCACTAGCAATGGCTAAAATGAAGAACACAGTGGCCAATCCATTGCAAAAGAGTAACACTAACATTTATCATGCGATAGCAATGGCTCTCATTTTCTAAAGTGGCCAGAGATTGATTTTTATGTGTATCATACATATAGCCTTAGATGTCAAATCTCAAAAACCAAGCTCCATATTAAAGCACTAAGCTCCTACAGAAAGTATGGTGGCTTAGCGGGAGGATTGTGGGAAAGGGGACAGAATTTCGACACTCTCGACATAACACATTTTAGTGCCTCTCAGATGCATGAGAAGTACCTGAGCTTTTGTGGTTCAGAGGAATTTTACAAATTTGCTTTCATGCTCTTTTCTTCCAATTTAAAGTAAAATCCCTATGTTTTACATTGTTGACTCAGGGTTAATGATATTCTGTTTGATGCAGTTATTCCTCTATAGCATACCTACAAAATTATGGAACTAAATGTGTGTGCAAGTAACTACAGCACAATTGACTATGAAATGAAGGAAATTTTGGTAACCAACAATTTAAGTTCATTCACACACACACACCTTCTCCCGCATACATTCCTATCGGCCTTTCGGTTAAAAAATGCTCACATAAGCTGTGGGGTTGTTGTAGTTATCCTTCATCATATTATGGCTGTTCCTTTCTGTTTTGGGTTACAACAGTTTTTATTATTATTATTATTATTATTATTTTATTATGTTGTGTTAGTCACCATACAATGCATCATTGGTTTTTGATGTGGTGACCCACAATCCATTGTTTTCGTATGGCACCCACTGCTCCATGCAGTGCATGCCCTCCTTAATGCCCATCACCGGGCTGGCCAGTCCCCCCTGCCCCCTCCCCTCTAGAACCCTGTTTGTTTCTCGGAGTCCATGGTCTCTCATGGTTTGTCTCTCCCTCCGATTCCCCCTCCCCATTTTTCCCTTCCTTCTCCTAATGTCCTCCATGTTATTCCTTATGTTCCACAAATAAATGAAACCATATGATAAAAAAAAAATGCTCACATAAAGGTTTTAATATTCTGTTATAGCGTCCTGAGAAACCTACTTTATGAATATTTAAGGGAAATATTTGCCAGGTCACCTGGTATTCCTTTTAGATTACCAATTCCTTAAGGGCCCCAAATCCATCTTTTCTACGGTCTGTAGACCCACATCATGCCTAATGTAGGTAATACATGAAATAGACTCCTAATGTCCCTGATGCTCAAAGTCCATAACAATTGAGAAAGTTCCAAGTGTTTATAAAAGCTTTAGATATCAATACTTTTACGCTGCATTCTAAACCTCTTGTTGTTCCACATCAGGCAATAGGCAGAATGAGATACAGACTCAGAAGAAATTCATTGCTGATCTTGTAAAAATTCAAACACAAATGTTAACCAAAAAGCAAAATTTCAAAGAACTTCAGTTTCCTCCATTAGCGAAAGGTTTACATAATTTTAATTTCCCCTCCTTTAGCCAAGGCCACTGTAATGTTTGTGATAGAGATTTCTTTTTTCCTCTGAAGAAGTGCCTTGAGACCTATGTAGTGCAAACAAGACCCAATGAGAGTGAGAAGGTAAGCATCAAAGTCTCAAGCAAGCAATGGGCTGAGGAAGAGATTTTTAAGCAAAAACACAATGCATAAGCAGTTATACAGAGCAAGGAGGCAAAGGAAGAGAATGGAGGAAGCAGTGTCATCACCTAATAAAAGCTCAATAAACAGACACTGATAGAGAGAAGCTGGTGTAGAAAGGCAAGGAACAGACTTCAGAAAATGCTGTTTATTGAAATGTTAGCTTGATTCTCTTGGTCTTTTAATTTAATTTACTTTAAATTTATACACAACAAAATTCATTCTTTGTGGTATGCTTCTCCTGAATTTCTATATATGTCAATAATGTCTATAAGTAACTGCAGTCACCTGTCTAAATAAAATCTGCAGTGAATGAACACGCGCACACATACACACACACACATGCCCGGCAACCTTCACAAAATGTCATGGGATTTTCTGGCCCCTACACACAAAGGACCAGAACATTCATTGAAAAAAGGACAATAGTGATCTTGTTAACATTCTAGAGATCTCCAAGGGCAGAGTAAGATTGTCCTGCCCCAGAGACATGTCCTATTGTCCCAGCGACAGCAATTTATATGCAAGCACTGCGAAAACTCAGCACCTGGCTTCATTTGAATCATTGTTTTGATGACTTACACTTTAAGGTTTGCTGGGACTACCAGTCACTAAGATTTGTTCCACTGAGGTAAATATTAGTGAATTAAAATTCTCTACCTTTTTCATTAACTCCCTATCACAAAAGAATATCCTACTAATCTGGAAAGGGGTTATCTCCGGGAGCTTTTGGAGGGGGATTTTGTAATGGTATTGGATTGAAAGCTTGCATCATGTCATTATTTTTTTTTTTTTATATAACCCTGCATAGTCGTAAGCAAAAAATATTGTGATGGTCTCATCAGAAATTCCATAGTTATTTCCAGATAAATAATGTAAATGATAACATATTCCCTTTTCATTTATGAGAATATGATCTTCTTAGAGACAGAATTAAAAGACTCTGGAAAGTATAGGGGAAATTTCTATCCATTTATACTCAGAATAAGGCTTTTAGGCACCATATAATGTACAAGTGAAAAAGAGAAAAAGGTGTCCCCTTGGTATTCATCCCTTTTGTTCCAAATAAAATGAGAATTGAAAATGGTGTATATATGACTTGAAATGGCGTATATATTGGTATTTTATTTCCTTTCTAATGCCCAAACACAAAGTGGAGTGGTGTGGGACTTCTTGTAGCAATGAATACAGAAATTGACTTTTTAATAGAAGATTGGTAAGGATGCCATTCTTTTATCTATGTAGCTCTGAAGACACTGTGGCTGGGTCAATATATATTAAGTGATTTAACCAACCATTCGACTTTGAGATGTGGTGTTATTTTACTAAGTGCTGCCCTAGAGATTTTTTTTTTTTAAGAGATGCAGTATTTGTTTTTATTTTCCAAATAATGTTCTGTTTTAATTTGGCTTATTAATATATAGAATGAGATTTCTTACTCTACCCTGCTGACTACCACATCTTCCTAAAACTGGACTGGGACGACCCAAAGGGATGAGGTCTGTCCCCCAGCCATCTATACCTTACAGGGAGAAGAGGAGTCACTTACAGCAACATCTCCAGGAACATTTTTTGTTGAGTGAAACTCTATTATTTTCTTGGTGAAAGATCCTGTCTACATCCCCCTGTAATACTACCAACAACTTACATTTGCATGGCAAGAAGCTGATTTTCCCTGTATTGGGAAAAAGAGGCTCAAACAGTCTGGATTCACCAGCTGTTAAACATACAGATTAGCATTAGACCTGAGTGAAGAGTCTTGTGCAAGCCAACATTTTTCATGCAGCTCTAATGAGCCCCGATTGTAT
The DNA here is from genome assembly GCF_002201575.2 of Neomonachus schauinslandi. Taxonomy (NCBI): domain Eukaryota; kingdom Metazoa; phylum Chordata; class Mammalia; order Carnivora; family Phocidae; genus Neomonachus; species Neomonachus schauinslandi. The sequence goes on along the minus strand of NC_058410.1, from coordinate 11,910,656 downwards.
TAGTAAGCCTTGACCTCTCAAACTCTCAGGTTTGCCCCAGTGTAGGAGACATCCAGGAAATTGTGAATTCAGGTTAACTCTCCTGTAAACACAAGTGAACTATAGGAGCAGCCCCCGCTAAAGCTCGGAAACTGACTAGGGAATTGTGTGGTTTTAAGTACTGTCTTGCGTCAGAGGATATCTCAGAGATGGCTTCTGGGAATGCATTTAATCAACCTTTTATCCCCTCTTACATGAATGGGGCCTGTGCTATATGTCTGAATGAAATTTTGATTGTGAATTCTTTGGGGGGGGGCGCAATGTAGTTATATTTTCTATGCAGCAATACATGGTAAATGTTATCGAACACATGATTAATAACTTATAAATGTCCACTGAACACAGGGTGGTAGTTTTCAATGAAGTGTCTATTGTCCACTGAGAATTGAGTTTGGGTCAGACCTCACTGAACATAGCTGGAGACTATATTTTTCTACTGCAAAGACAAAACATAATGTAGTCTCAAACTAGTAATGAATGTTTGACAACAAGCCTATTCCAAATTTCCTCTGCTTCTTTAGAAATTTTATCTTCATCCACATGAAAATGTTGTCAATAACTGACAGCGTGGTCTACATTTTAACTTCAGTCCTTTATATCTCTCAGACAGAAATGTCATTGACATCATCGGAAAGATCATTAGCTCCATGAAGCTAGCATTGATTCAATGGACATAGATTGCTTGGTATCATCACCAAAAGCCTGATGAGTGAATGAATGAATAAATTAACAGTGCCAAATTTCCTTATAAATATTACCAGATTCCAAGCTAAAGCTACTTCTGCTGATATGAACATTTGACATGAGTAGTGGGAGAAGTTCAATGTCACTTGCTCAGAGCCACTGAAAGTAAACAAAGCCAAGTGACGCCCAGGTCACCTGACATGGGTTGCAGGATGTTTTTGTTTCTGAAATAAACATTTGGGGTTAGGACATGGACTTGGCAAAGAAGTGTGAGATCCTGGTTCTAGGAAGAATCATTATTTCTCTTTTTGATTCCCTTTCAAAGAAAGATCATCAATTAAATTATTTCCAAATCCAGTTTTGAAGCACAAGTTATGTTAAAGGGTCTATAAGTCTGGACTCCACATGGATGCGGCAACCTCATAGCAGTAAACACACAGGAAGGTGAAACGTCATTTGATCTGGTTTAATGCAGACAGTTGGAAAAGATCACAGCCTAATGAAGGACGTGCAACTAACTATTGATATGTCAACAGAGGTTGGAGAAAATCCTGACCCTATTGGATCCCCTCACAGAGCGCTGCCTTAAAACTTGAAGGCTTTTAAACTTTTTTCTTTTTTATCAAGTCCAATTAGCAGATTAGCTAGCAAACCCCACTGCCTGAAAATGTAAAAATTAATGGACTTTTATAAAGATTCCGCACTGAATGGAGAGTTACCGAAGAGCATAACTAGTGGCTTGGCAGTAGATTACTTCCTGAAGCATCCTAAAGGCATCTAAGAAAAAAATTTAAATGCCACCTACATTTTTTTTAAAGGTAAGGTGCACTATTGAGTAAAAACACCCCAGCAGGGCATATTTGCCTAAGGCTGACATTAGATTTCATGTTCAAATCAACAGCCAAAAGGCTGGTAACTGCGAGACCCCAAACAGACAAGTTAATATTCAAACCATTGTTTATTTAGGCCTAAGAATTAATGCTTTGAAGAACAACAAAAATTATATGGCTGGAGATAACTGATTAACAAGAAAACCGTTACAAGGCCACTAGACTGGGAGTGCAGAGACAGGAGTTATACTCACGCTTAATTGAAGGAAGCCACTTTTCTGCTGGGGCTGAAAGTGTGTGCTTGCCTTAAATTCTATGGTTCTGTGAAGCAGCTGAGAGAAAAATAAACTTGTTTAGACATTTTCAGTGGAAAAGGTAGATGGCCACTTTGGGAGACTGAGGGTGGCAGTTGAGGTTCTCCAGAGAAACAATCAATTTTTATATCTCTATCTACATCTTATATAGCTATATCCAATATATATAATATATAAATATTTTGTGTGTATTATATACATATATATTTTATATATGTACATATGTGTGTATAATATACACATTTATAATATTTTGTATTATAAATAATGTATACATACAAATATGTATTTAGAGAGTATTAGTGTGAGGAATTGGCTCATGCAATTATGGGAGCTGGCAAGTCTGAAATATGTAGGGGAGCTGGCAGGCTGGAAATTTGGGTAAGAGTTGATATTGCAGTCTTGAAGACAAATTCTTCCTTCTTCAGGCAATTTTGATCTTTGTTCTTAAGGACTTCAACTGGTCAAAGAAAGCCCACCCACTCACTCTCTTATCAAAGATAATCTGCTTTCCTCAAAGTCTACTGATTTAAATGTTAATCACACCTAAAAAAATATCTTTCTAGCCACATGTAGACCGTGTTTGATCAAACACTGGGCATCACAGCCTAGCTAAGTTGACAGATAAAATGAACCATCATTGTAAGCCTCCAGAGGTTTGCAAGAAGACTATTTCAAGAGATAATCTTGGTGAATTCAGTCTCAGGCGATGGCCTCGTCTTCATCCCATAAGATTTAGAAACCTGGTCTTGTCAACCCCTTGAGTGGTATCTGCCTTTCAAAATAAGATGCATAGTAACAAATCTCATATGACTGAGAGTTAAATGGGAATGCCAAAGTTTGAGAACTTAAAGCACCTATCATGGAAATGAAAACACTTGCATTGGCATGACCAGCATATTCTCTTTGTATCGATATACCTACTTAAGAAGACAGGTTGTAATCAAAAGTTTGCTTACTGAACAAGAAATCAGGACAAGGAATTAGACAATTCAAATGTTTAATAGCGTAAGGTTAAGGGAGATTAACATATTCTTTTCCACAACAAAAATATTATTCCTAGCAGGGTTGGAATGAGGCTAGATATTTGTTTTGGCCAAGCACTCTGCTTCCTGGATAAGACTTAGGGATACTGAAAGCACTTTTCTAGACTTGCAAGGCAGATAGTGCCAATGGTACATTTTTTATGTTAATATGTTTTATCAGTTAAATTAAGTTTTACAAGTCTGGTAATCCATTCTATTTCTTTGAGATGACCCTACCTATTTTTTCCTGATATATTTTTTTCAATCTTCAGAGTTCAATATTGTTCTGTAAATGTTATGACTTTGGTACTGGCATCATTTATCAATGATATTTAATATTTATCAAAGAATAGAGGAAGGGACAATTGAAAAACATTTCAACTCTAAACCTGAAGTCAAAACTACACTCTAGAGGAGAGATGACTAACATTGGCTTTGGACAAGACTAGGTTCACATCTTTGTTACAAACTCACTCCCTGTAAAATGAAGATAATGAAATTTAATACACAGGATTATTTTGACGATTGAAATGAGATAACATAGACAAAACCACTAATAAATATTTACTGGCATAGAAGAGGTGATTAGTAACCAAAAATTGTCTGAATTTGCTTCTTCATCCCCTCCCTTGCCCTCAACATATTTGAAGGTGGAGAATGAGGGGACATATTTGTCTTTTGTCTAGCATCAGGATGCAAACATTTGGCAGAGTCAGAGACACAGTGCATAACAAAGGTCATGAGACCTCCACTTCAGTTCTTGTAAATTCTAGACAAACAGGCAATGAGTAAATAATTGACAATCTTGAGGCATGCTATGATGTGAGGCATCTCTGGGTTGTTGCTGACAACAGGTGAGCAGGCCTGTGTCTGAAACTGATGACTGGCCTAATGAAGAATGTTGAGGCAGATGGTCAAAGATGAAGGAGATCTTAGAAGAAAGTGTTCGCTCTTGCAACATAGTACGGGACATGAGAGTTACAGCTCTCCAGAGTTTGCCCTGATCTTTTCCTTCCATGTTTTAGGTTATGAACTACTAATAAACCTCCTAGGAGGATGGATATATATTTGAAAGTAATTACTATAACTGGCACGGTATGAAATGCTAAGAAACCCAGGGTGTGGGGGGCTCTGACGATTTTGGTTTATGTTCTGATTTAGGCACATCTTAGCTGTCCAACCTTTGGCACTTTATTGGAAAGCCCTACACCTCAGTTTCCTTATGTTAATAACTGTCTTCAGGACTGTATTGAGGATTAAATCATGAGAAAGTTCTTTTGCATGGTGCTAATCAAATGTTCATCATCCAGATAGGCAAGTATCAGTTATTTCCATAACTGAATAACTTAGTAATTGAAAATGTTTATGTACAATATTCTTTACATTTTTGTAATATCTACCACTCGGGATCATAAATACCTCATCAATTTTAATAGAGTGTGTGTTATATATACAACATTCTTAAACATTGATTTTAAAATATACCTTGTTACACTAAATGTAAGTTATCTTAATTTGAGAAGTGTCATCATATTTCATATTTAAGTGTACAAATATTTTTACATAAGTTTAATAGTTACACATTTAGTATAATTTTAGATGCTTTTAGATCCAAAATCATGAAGAACAAGATTTCACTGAAAACAAAGGGACAAAGAAAAGCTAGCATGATAGATTTATTTTCCGACTTGACCTGGAAACTGGTCTAAATTCCCAGGTAGGTATCCTTATGGTCCTTGTTGTGCAGAAGAGAAAAAGTTTCAGGGAGCAGCCTAGCTGGAACCTAGGGGCCAGAAGCAGAACCTCTGTCTTCTGCTCATGCTGGGATCATTCCAGGCTTAGCTGTGGCCTTCCCTCTCACTCTCTGCCACCACTCACTGGAATCCATCTGAGGAAGAAGGGTGCATCTAGGTCTCTGTCTCTCCCTTCTCTCTCCCCTTTCTGGAGAAAGTGCTTTCTTGAATGGACCCTGCTGGGCCTTCATCTAGATCCCTGCACCCAACAACCCCCTGTGAATGCTCTTTTTCATCAACAGCCTGGATCTCCCAACAACCCCCTGTGAATGCTCTTTTTCATCGACAGCCTGGATCTCCTGCAACAACTCTGCCTTAGGAAGGAAGACCAGAAGTACCAGGGAGTTAAACTCTTTGGAGGGAGACTAACAGCAATCTTGCCTCAGATTTGGATCATTCTTTACATTCCAGAGCCACTCTGAGGGCTCAGGCAGGCTTTACCCTGTGCCAAGACTGCCTGGGATATGCATTTGTTTACTCTCTCTGTGTCCTATCCCCTCACTGTTGTTGTTTTTCTGGGAGCATTTCCTTAATAAATCACTTGCTCATGAGTCCTCCTCTGAGAAACTGACCTTTCCCACCCCTACCTCTATAACATCTGACCCCAACTCCTTCCCCACGCTGACTCTAGCACACTGTGCTTAACACGGCAGATCAATCAATGTATAAGGTTGGCTGTGGACCAACCTTATAGCGGTTAAGCAATATACTGATGTATGTTGTCATTGACATACAATGGAGATGTCTTCCATTTATTTATTATTCCATTGTATTCATAAAAATAAGCATGGCTCCTCTTTCATCAATACAAGCGGGTGATTCTCTGTTTAACCTAAGGGTATTTGTCACCTCAGAGTTAGTTTTTCCCTATAATACAGATTGCAAAAATATGCTAGATTTCTCAGAGCCACCAGGACTGATTAGCACATTTAATTAATACATGATTTTTATAGTTAATGTGTAAAAATACTGCATATGATATTTTAAACTTTAAGTAGCAGTCTCTCTTTCTGTCAAAGTAGAACCCTTAGTTTTTTCAAGGAAAAATGGTTTGTTTGGCTACCAATTAAAAAAAATACAGAATTCTGATTGAAGGATTAATTTAAAATTAAGTAATCTAGATGTATGAAATGAGGCCCATACTAATGGAAAGGGAACTCTGCAGTATTATTATTTACTTTTTTCCAAGAAACCTCTCTCCCTGCTTCAATAAAAACACGCATGCGTGCACACAGGCAAGCACGCACACACACGAGGCAGGAGGGGTTAAAGGGTATGTGTTCCCAGTTATAAATGCTATGTGCCTGAATGTCTACAAAGCAGGTTTTCCTAACCCTTCTTCAGCCTCCCCAGCCAGAAGTGAGCTTTCTCCCTTCCCAACATTTCCACATTTCCCTCTCTTGAGGCATGTGGTGTGCTTAGCCCGGAACTATGCGTGTTCTCAACTAGTCTTATCCTTAAACCTTGCCCGTGGGCTTCTTGAGATGGTCTGAAACATATTTGTGTCCCTCACCGCACTTTAAAAGACACTTTGTACATTGGAATCACTCATAAACCTTTAAAACTCAGTAAATTAATATTTTTCTGGGTGCCTTGGTGGTTCAGTTAAGCATCTGCCTTCCGTTCAGGTCACGATCCCAGGGTCCTGGGATTGAGCCCCTAGAGGGGCTCCCTGCTCAGCGGAGAGTCTGCTTCTCCCTTTCCTCCCCTCCTGTGCTCTCTCTCGCTATCTCTGTCTCATATCTCTCTCAAATAAATAAATAAATCTTAAAAAAACAAAAAAAATTTTTTTCTGATTATAAAAATAATACCTGCTCTTGTAGAAAAATAAATTACAGAAATTTTTAATGGACTAGAATAAAACTACTCACCATCTAACCACCCAGAGAAAACTACTGTGAATATTTTATGACAGGTATTTCTTCTGGCCATTTTTTTCTCTATATACTTAATGCATACCTACGAACACAGTTAACTGTTGGAGAATTATTTTTTTAAACTGTATATTGTTGTAAAAATAATTTGGCATCTGACTTTTCTAATTTAATATATCATTAGAATTTCCTATTACTTTATTCTGCAAAGTCATGACTTTTATGTGTTATTTGTGATTCCATCATATTGCTATATCATAATTTATGTAAGATTCCCAATATATTCTGGACTTCTACATTGTTTCCAATATTTTGCTCTTATAAATGTTATAAATAATGCTGTAAGAATAATAGCAAACACTCTTGAATATATGAATACAATCCTAGAAGTAAATGAATATAACCATAGAAATATATTATTTTTGGAAAATTTGTACCAATTTATTTTCTCATGAATATGAGAGAAAATATTACACAACCCCCTCAACAACCATAGGCAGTGTCATTAACAAAACCAAACAAAACTTTAATTTCATAGATGAAAAATGCTACCTTGTTATTTGTTTTAATTTGCATTTTAGAAGAGTAGTAAAGATTAATTATTTTCACCTTTTTCTAATAGAGATTTAGTTTCTCCTAATGATTTGTAGGGTTCAATATGGTGAAGATATTAACGATTTGTTTCATACATTACAAATGTTTTTGTTATGTGTGTTATCTTAAAAACAGTACATATATACCTACATACATATGTGTGTATATGCAGCTTAGAGAAGAATAATACAATGAACACCCATAATTCCCAAACTCAGCCTTAAAATATAGTAAGTGGCCAGTATTTTAAAGCCCTATTTATGGTTCCTTCCTTTTCACTTTCCTCTTCTCCCCACCCCACAAGTATCTATTAACTTGAAATTTGTCTACTTTGTTCCCTTGCTTTTTTATAACTTAAACATATTTGGATGCTAGACATCTTATTGTTTCATTTTACCTGCGTTTGTGCTTTATATGCATGAGATAACACTGTATGTACTGTGGCTTATTATTAATTTAGTTTTCACTATCTTTTTTTTTCTAAGATTCATCCATGCTAATACATGGAGCTGAGGTTCATTTATTTCCATTGCTTCTTATTATTTCATTGACACACATTTGGACTATTGACATTGTTGTGTTATTATAAACAGTGCTGCCCACACATACCATCCCTGCGCTTTTCATCTGGGGTACACGCCCAGGCATCTTTCTAGGGATATGACAAAACATGAGATATTGTGGGCGCTCCCTGATATGCTTGCGTACAGCTTTATTCAGCAACACCACATGGCTCTTCAAGCAAATTGTACCAATTTATGTTCCTTTCAGCAATGTCTAAGGATTTAAGTTGCTCTATATCTGTGCTATAGAGTGGCTGTCCAACTATTTCATTTTTACCAAAGTAATGGGTGTGCAATGGTATTTTATTGTGATTTCAATTTGTAGATGTTGGACATCCATGGTTCCTCTTCTGTGTTCATGTCCTTTGAATATTTTTCTATTGTGTACATTTTCTTATTGATTCATATAAGATCTCTACTGATTCTGAATAATCATAACTAATTAATCGTTACATGTTTTGCAAATATCTTCTTCCAGTTTAAGGCTTGTCTTTTTCCTTTTTCTATGTGTCTTTTTTGTCTTTATGTGCCTTTTCTGAACAGAAAAATCTTAATTTTCATACAGTTGATTCTTTCCATCCTTGTGGTTACAGTTGTTAGGATTCATGCTGGTTGTGTTTGGCTTAAAATATCTTTCTTTATTCTAAGATTATAACTATATCTTCCTATATCATCTTTTGAAAATACTATCATTTTTATCTTCACAGTTAAGTCCACAGTTAAGTCCACACTTTAGTCGACCTAGAACTTATTTTAGTGTATGGTTTGAGGGAAAGATCCATTTAAAAAATTTCCAGTGGTGAACATTTGCTCCAACATGACTGACTGAGTAGCCTCTCCACTGATCTCCATTTCTGCCATACCTTCCCAGCATATTTTGGATTTCTATATGTATACATGGGTATGTCTACTTCTGGGCACTATGTTCCGTTCCTGTTGTCTATCTGTCCACACCTCCTCCAATTCCACATGGTTTACCTTTTCAACCTTATAACTAGTTTTGCTATTTGGTAGGACAACTTGCATTTCCTTGGCCTTTTTTTACTCTTCCATATAAGTTTATAAATCATCTTGTCCAATTTCCAAAAACAAAAACAAAACACCCAAACCTATAGGAATTTTATTTTATTTATTTATTTTTTTAAAAAATATTTTATTTACTTATTTGACAGAGGGCACAGCAGGGGAATGGCAGGCAGAGGGAGAGGGAGAAGCAGGCTCCCTGCCAAGCAGAGAGCCTGATGTGGGGCTTGATCCCAGGATCCTGGGATCATGACCTGAGCTGAAGTCGGATGCTCAACCAACTGAGCCACCCAGGCGCCTCCCTATAGGAATTTTAATTTGAATTGCTGAGCCTTTAGCTCAATTTAGGAAAAATGGACTCTAACTCTTCCTATCCATGAACAATGGAACAATTGATCTCCATATATGTTTTCTTCAAGTTTCCTGTTTTCTGCATCAAGGTCTTACAAACCTCTGGGTCAGATTTATTCTTAAATGGCTTATTTTATTTTGTTGCTGCTATAAATCTCATCATTTTTTTAGATGTCCTTTTCTGTTTGTTGCTTATGTCTATTGATCTTATATTTAGCAAATTTACCAAAGTTTCTTGTTAATTCCATTATCTGGGGGCTTTTCATAGGTGATCATACTATCTACACATAATACTTTCAACTTTTCAGAATTACTTTTAAATTTAATTATTATTTTATAATTGTTTAAGACATATACCTGGGTCCAGGCTAATCTCCAAAACAAGGAACATTTGGAGAAATTTATGTCCTTCTTTTATCCACATATACACCTTTTAGTTTATCTTTCTATTTTTAAAATTTCTTCTTACATTCTTAGCTAAATGATGACATACTATATTCACTTTTCTACACCTTGCTTTTTTTTCTTAATAAAATATCCTGGAGGTCATTCTATAGGTGCACATAGAGATGCCCTTTATTCTTTTAAGCAGCTGTACAATATTCTACTGTGTGTATGTATCATAGTTTATTTAACTAGTCTCCTATGGATAGATATTTGAATTTGCTTGTCTATTAACTAATTTTTTAAAAGATTTTATTTGTTTATTTGAGAGAGAGAGAGGCAGAGGGAGAACAGGCTCCCCGCTGAGCAGGGAGCCCTACATGGGGCTGGATCCCAGGACCCTGGGATCAGGACCTGAGTCAAAGGCAGACACTCTACCAACTGAGCTACCCAGACTCCCCTATTAATTAGTTTTTTTAATGAATAGTTTTGTGTAAAACCTTTTAACGTTTTTGCAAGTGCATCTTTGAGGAGTGTTTCTTACAGTAGCATTTGCTAGATGAAAGAACATGTGCATTTGTAATTTTGTTTGATTTGGCCAAATTCCCTCCATAGGGTCTATATCATTTTGTATCTCATCAGCAATATATGAGAAGGCCTGTTTCCCCACAGCTTCCCCAACAGAGTGCTTTGTCAAACATTTGGGTTTTGCTAATCTGATATATGGGAAATAATATCTCAGGGTAATTGTAATTTGAATTCTTTTGACATGAGTAATGGTGTAATATTTTTCCCTTTGTCTTTAGAGTTCTGTGGTTTCATGGAACTATTTATAGGGGTGGTTTTGCTGTTATTCCTTTTGTCTGTATTTCACTGGGATTTCTGAATTTCACAGACATCTTTTACCAATTCTGGAATATTCTTGACGACCTGCATTTTTGAATTTTCAATTTTTATTATTTTTTTTCCCCTTGGAAAGAATAAAGTGTTTTTGACTTTCTTAATCTCTCCATATTCCCTAAGCTTTCTTCTATATTTTCTGACTGACTTTGCGCTGCATTCTAGATATTTCTCCCTCTTCTAGTTCATCAATTCTCTCATCAGCTGAGTCTAATGTGCTATTTACTTCATTCAATGATTTTTTGATTTCAGTAATTATTTTATGTCTCGGTGTTCTATTCGTTTCTTTATGATATCTCCCTGGTCAAGTTCGATCAAGTCTCTTGTTCCTTAACTGTATTGTCAAGCCTCTTTTTTCTTTTTTTTTTTTTTAAAGATTTTATTTATTTATTTGACAGAGAGAGAGATAGCAAGAGCAGGAACACAAGCAGGGGGAGTGGGTGAGGGAGAAGCAGGCCTCCTGCCGAGCAGGGAGCCTGATGTGGGACTCGATCCCAGGACCCTGGGATCATGACCTGAGCCGAAGGCAGACAGACGCTTAACGACTGAGCCACCCAGGCGCCCAAGCCTCTTTGTTCTTTAAACATGTTAATCTACTCGTGTTCTGTCTCTGCTAATTCCAGTATCTTTTATCTGTGTGGCTGCAATTCTGTAGGATGCTTTTCTCTGGATTTTTTAATCATGGTGATTTGTTTCCTCATTTATTTATCTTTTTAGTTGTGAGATTATGGTCGTTGGGACTTTATCTGTAGAATGTTTTGAAAACTGAATTCCAACAAGTATTGCACTAGTAATGACTTATATTTGCTCTTTCTGGTGCCTTGAGACCACTCTAAAATCCGTTTTTTGACTTAGATTTTTCAGGCCACAAAATAGTGTGAATTCTAGCCCCAAACACAAGCTAATAGTTAGGAATTCTTGGGGGACATATGTCCTTCTCTTTACCTTTATCCTGAGCTAATGGTGAAATTAGCAAGCCTATTTCCAGGGTTAGTTTTCCACTACTTCATTCATTGAAGGTATCAATTTGCAGGGCTGCTGGATTTATAAAGTTTCTGATCCAGACCTCACTCCCTACTCTGGCTCTAGGTTTGTTCTTTCCCCCCTGCTAATGCGACCTTTTAAAATCCAGGCTATAAGCCACCAGGAATTGACAGATTCCTTAGGGCTTCTTGGGTTCTGGTGGAATTTTTCTTATTCATTTCTGACTTCTAATTGTTTACTTTATTACATCTTAAACTTGCTTTCAAAGAGTCATTTTTAAAGCTTACTTATGTATCTTTTTTTTTTTTTTTAAGAGAGAGAATGTGTGCATGAGTGTGGGGGGCAAGGGGGAGGGGCAGAGGGAGAAGGAGAGAGAGAATCTTAAGCAGGCTCAGCCCAGCACAGAGCCCAACCTGTGGCTTCGTCTCAGGACCCTGAGATCATGACCTGAGCTGCAACCAAGAGTCAGTCACTCAACAGAGCCACCCAGGTGCTCCACTTTTGTATCTTTTTATTGAAGAACAATATACACACAAAAAGGGAGCAAGTTGTTTACGTGTATAGCATGATACAATTTTACAAATTGAACACATCTCTATCAGCACTGGATAGAGAGACAGTTCCTTACCATCTCTCCAGAGGCTCCCCCTGCACCTCCTTCCAGTCACCATGGGATATGATACAGCAATAAGTTTAAGTGGCTGCAACCATCCATTACACCGTGCATGATCTCACAGACAGAACAGTGAACGAGAGGGGCCTCGTGCAGGAGAGTGCATGCTGCATTATTCCATTTGTGCAAAACTCAAGAGCAGACAAGCCAAAGAGTTACTTCTGGAAATAGACTCCTGGTGTTATATTTTGAGATAGAAAAGTTTTAAATTTTCCGTAGCAAAATCTACTGATTTTTGTCCCTATGTTATCTATCCCATTTTCTTTTAAGTAAGATCAGATAGCTGTGTTCCTGTCATGTCTTCTAGGTTTTTATTATAAATAAACATTCTGAGGTTTATTTTGGTTTTGTTCATGTGCTGTGATTTTCAGTTAATCAACTGTTCCAGAATAATTTATTGATATGATCTTTCTGGGTTGTACTATCATCACAATTTTATTGTTTGTTCAAGCATCAATGTATTACTCTGTCTATTCTTGTTCTGTTTTGATTATCACAGCTTTATATTATATAATTTTTAATATATGTTAAGGCATGTTCCACCTTATTATTCCGTTTTTATTTCTTTCTTTGGTTATTCCTGGCATTCAAATTTTTTAGGTGAACATTAGAACTACAGACCCTCCCTTAATATGCCATTAGGATAACAATTAGAAGTACAATCTCTACAAGTATTGAATAGATTTAAAACATTCAGCTATCCAATAAGGGAATATGGGTCATTTTTCCTTTTATTCATACATTTCCTTATGTCTATCAGTAATGTTGACACACCTCATTGCATTGTGTGTTTACTGTGAATTTACTATTATAAATGGGCTCTATTTCAACATTACATTTTCTTTCTTTTTTTTTTTAAGATTTTATTTATTTGACAGAGAGACACAGCGAGATAGGGAACACAAGCAGGGGGGGTGGGAGAGGGAGAAGCAGGTTTCCCGCGGAGCAGGGAGCCCAATGCGGGGCTCGATCCCAGGACCCAAGGATCATGACCTGAGCCGAAGGCAGACGCTTAACGACTGAGCCACCCAGGCACCCCTCAACATTACATTTTCTTACATGTTAACATGCTAGTATATAGGACAATTATTGATTTTTAAATATATTTCTTTTGTTCTCAGTCACCCAACTATTCATTTTATGTTGTTTATAATAGTTTTCATTTGATTCTTGTGTATTTTCTAAGTCGAATATATATATATTTATATATTATATTTTTATTATAATAAATTATATAATGAAGAATGTATAATAAAGAATATATGTTTTATATATTATATATATATGTGTGTGTGTGTGTGCGTGTGCGTGTGTTTTTCTGGTGGGATATCTCCTATTTCTATGCTGTGTGCAATTGCATTGTCTATGCAGATGGAAAACCAACATAATGCTTGAAATGTTTTTGTCTTTCTTTTCACTTTAATGGGAATGTGTCTAGTGTTCCCATCATGACATATAATGTTGGCTGTTGGTTAAAATAGTTATGTTTTACCATGTTAAGAAAAACTTTCTAAGAAGTATATTTTTCTTTATTTAATTTAGGAATGAGTGTTAATTTTATCTAAAGTCATTTGCAGATTATCTCTTGTTTTTAATCATTTCACTTATTAATGTAGTTAACTATACTATGTTCCAACTAGAAAATAAGCATGAGCTGTGGATATGCCCAGATTTGTGGCTTTTTAAAAATTCGTCATCTATCTATCTATCATCTATCATCTATCATCTATTTTTTTCTATCTAATCTGTCTATATATATGGCTATAGATTTATAGAGATATACATTGAGAGGAAATATATAGTATCCATCCTTTAGATACTTTCCAAGTAGTCTATTATTGCAGTTTTGTTTTTTCCTCCTGATTTACAAGGTTATTTTTGGAGATTTAAAGAAACACCCAAATTTTTATTGTTAACCTTTTAATTCATTGTATTATGTCAGAAGTTTATGGAGTTTCTCCCTTTGTTCCTCTGTGCATCATACAATTTATTTACTTATATAATTTATGTTTGTGTATAGTAAATATATTTTAATATTTTATTATATAATCAATATGATTTAAAGTATATTGGTATATCTGTATTTCTAAAACTTTTGCTTCAAATAGATTGACGAGGGGCGCCTGGGTGGCTCGGTTGGGGGAGCTTGCGACTCTTCATCTCAGGGTTGTAAGTTCCAGCCTCACTTTGGGTATAGAGATTACTTAAAAATAACATCTTTTTTTTTTTTTTTTTAAATAGCTTGATGAAATGGTATATGGTACATGTATATTCACTTTTGTATGTTCATTATAGATTTCATATTTGTCAATATGAGATTCTCTTTAACACACTTGTCATTTTTCAAACTTTGAATTTCATCTAGTTTGAAATCAACAATGTCAAGCCGTCTTATCTCATATTTGCCTTTCTCTTACAAATATTTACACAATCGTATTTTTAATCTGATATGTTTTCCTGCTTTTAGAATTTCCCTCATATGGAAAATATTGTCGGATTCTATTTTATAGCTTCATCTGAGTCTCTGCTGTTTAGTGGGGAGCTTAAATCATTTATCATGATCAAAACTCGTATTTTAAGTCATCTGTCATTTTGTTTCCTGCTTTCTGTTTTTTATGCCTCCTAATGTTAGCTTTATTTTCTATATTTTGATATATGGACTTTTATTTTTAGGCTTTTATCCTTTTTAGCTTTTAATTCTACCAGGAATTACCTTCTTTCTTTTCCTCCTCCTCTTTTTCTCTATGAAATTCAGGAATAGATGTGTGTCATTGGAGTCCCTTCTCTGCATAGGAATTTTGCACACATGTGCAAAAGCTCCCACAAGCTCTCTCAAATTTTTGCATTTTTTTTACTTTATATATAAACCCAACTTTACAAATGTATATTTTTACTAAGTTATTTCTCCTCGAGTATAATTATTGTCATGCGAATTCAATTTTATAACCTAATTTGCTACAATTTCCTAGACATAAATCTATATTTAACTGCTTATCAACTTCTTTCCAACAGTCTTTATATAGAACAACTTTCCCACTTTTGTACATTGAACGTTGGTCAGATGGAAAACATCTTTAAGTATTTTTTTAGAGGAATGAATGAATGGCATATTTTATGTGCCATACATCTCTGAAGTGTATTTCTATTGCTTTCACATATGAATACACACACAAAATCAAAAACCTTGACTGGGCATAACATTCTTGAATTTTCACATTTTACTTTCAAAATTCTATAATTTTTCCATTTCTTTCCTAAAATATGGTATTGTAGAGATGGTTGAAAAATCACTAATTTTAGATAATCCATGAATAGCATATCACCTTTCTAAATTGTATTCATTGGATGAATATCGGTAGGATATATTTTCGCCTTTTCCTTTCAGTAAAATTTTTTTTCTAGTTTGCCTTCAAGATCAGGAGTCTTTGATTCTGTGAATTCCTTCAATCTGTGTGCAAATTGTTTATTGGGTTAATAAGGTAATTATGTTAAATACATCTTCGACTCTCTCTTTTGTTCTGATTATTCTGTAATCCTCAAAAACAACTGTAATTCTAATTTACTTTTGAACCTATGCAATTTTGTCTGTTAATTTTTCTATCAGTTTTTCTCTCCATGGTCCTGTCTCTTTGTCCTTTTCCTCTCTTTCAAATCTAGGAGAGTTTTGGACCTTATTCAGTATCACTATTTCAGTTTTCTGTAGATTGATCTTTCTATTTCCTGTCTCTCATTTGAATATAAACCCCTGAGTTGAATAAATCTATCCAAAACCCGCCATCCAGCATATTCTTCTCACAGGGTTCTTTGTAGCCCACATTCCCCTGCCAACTTACCCAATCCATGTACTTTGGGATCTACATATCCCAAGAAACAGTAACTCACGTTAACCCCTCTCTATCACCCCCACTTATCATATTGTTCCTGGGAGTAGCTGAAGGATACAGAAAGGTGGTTGTGGTTGGCTGGAAGGAGGCCTCAATAAAAGTATTGAAGCCTGTAAGATGGCCCTCTACAGTTGTTATTGATATACAGCTTAGATATTGACAGAGACGATTCTGGATCCAGTAGCTGTCTGATCTCCAAGACCCCGACGGCAATTCCAGGAGTCTCTTGGGTGGGTAATACTGGTCTTACCTACCCAGTGCAGCAAAATGGAGCTGAGATAATCTTGAGAACAGGGAACCACCCCTCTTCCTCCGCCTTCCCAGGAAGCCTGGGATTTTTGTTTGTCTTGTTTTCTTGTCATCCCAAGAAGAGGAGAACTTGAACTAATCCTGCCTGAGAATTTGGCTGTATAGAGGGGAAGTCGATTGTTGTACGAGAATCAACATTATCATTGAGCACGTTGCTGTGTGGTTTATATTAGAGTGAGAGATAGGAAATAGAAAGATCAATCTACAGAACACTGAATTAGTGATATTGAATAATCCT
Source organism: Neomonachus schauinslandi (assembly GCF_002201575.2). NCBI lineage: Eukaryota > Metazoa > Chordata > Mammalia > Carnivora > Phocidae > Neomonachus > Neomonachus schauinslandi. The sequence continues at coordinate 11,894,194 of NC_058410.1, read as the reverse complement.
ATAGGTGCCCTTTTGTTGATATTTGTTGATCACGATTGAAGTATTTGGTCAGGAATAATGACAGTTTCAGGAAGACAACTGCACAAATATTTACTATTTTGTTTTATTTTATTATTTTTAAAGATTTTATTTATTTATTTGAGAGAGAGAGAATGAGAGACAGAGAGCACGAGAGGGAAGAGGGCAGAGGGAGAAGCAGACCCCCTGCTGAGCAGGGAGCCCGATGCGGGACTCGATCCTGGGACTCCAGGATCATGACCTGAGCTGAAGGCAGTCGCTTAACCAACTGAGCCACCCAGGCGCCCTATTTACTATTTTAAATCGCTGATTATAGCTTTATCCCTAAGCACCTATGTAGTCAGCAGTGCAGGGCAATGATATTTTTCTTACAGAAATTTGATGTCAAAGAGAGCAATTGATTTAGCAATGGGAAGGCACTGAAATTTCCCTCTTTGCATGGATGCTGGCCCAGCACCAATCCATGCCATTTCTCCAGAATCTCTGGGATGTGCCTGTCCTTCCTGTGATGTCCAGTTCCTCTCTTTTCACCAAAACTCTACTTTATGTGGATGTCCTGGCAAGTATGGCTACTCTCTGACCTGAGATTTGTGAATGAGTCTGCATCACGAATGGTTCTAAAGAGGAGTCCATGGGTCCTGGTCCGCATTAACCAAAAACCTGCTCTGTCCCATGTACTGGCTAAGCATTCATTATTCTATTTAATTCTCATACCCATATGACAAGAAAGGCATTAGGGGCACCTGGGTGTCTCAGTTGGTTAGGCAACTGCCTTCGGCTCAGGTCATGATCCTGGAGTCCCGGGATCGAGTCCCACATCGGGCTCCCTGCTCGGCAGGGAGTCTGCTTCTCCCTCTGACCCTCCACCCTCTCATGCTGTCCCTCTGTCATTCTCTCTCTCTCAATAAATAAATAAAAATCTTTAAAAAAAAAAACAAACTAAAAAAAGAAAGGCATTATATTAGCCTCATTTGACATAACAGGAGAGTCAGATGCATGAGAGGATTGGAGAAGGTATTTCACTTCTCCAGGATTACAAAACTCGTAAGTGGCACAAGCCTGAAACCCAGCTCTGCCTGACATTTGTGTCCATGGTCTTTAAAGAGTCCTGTACTCTCCCAAGGACCACCTCCCGCCTTGCAAGAGTAAGGCTAACTTGTGGAAGATGTCTAGCCACCACGCCAGAATAAATTTTTTAAAATTATGCAGCTGAAATGGCATTCCTGAACCTCATTTGTAATTACATTGATTGAGGACATAGTCAGATATATACTAATGAACTTCCATGTTCAGATGAAATCAAATATCTTTGTTTATGCATCTTCCATCTGCCTGTATTGTAGAAGATCGTATTTTCTACAAACAACTATCTTAGATTGTACAACTTATTCCCTCTTCTTTTTTTTTTTAATTGGAGAGATTTTAGGAGAGAGGAACATAAAGAATTTGATACACTGTTATACACGCATTCTACTATTTTGCTAAATGGTAGTTCAACCATGTCACTACTTCCCACAATTTCCCAAGTTTGGGGTTATAGAGGGAGTGATGTTCTAACCCTTTCTACCCATCCTTTTTCACTAGTGACAAATAATATATTTGTTAGACTTTGACATCAGAAAAGAAAGAACAAGACAGTTAAGGTGTACAGTTTCATGTGATATTCTTCTCAAAGGAGAGAACACATCTATCTCCTAAAACTTAGTTTATATATGTTTTTTATAATCTTATGAACATATATTATTATTCATTTAAAAGCTTCCATTTGGGCGCCTGGGTGGCTCAGTTGGTTAAGCGACTGCCTTTGGCTCAGGTCATGATCCTGGAGTCCCGGGATCGAGTCCCGCATCGGGCTCCCTGCTCGGCGGGGAGTCTGCTTCTCCCTCTGCCCTCTTCCCTCTCGTGCTCTCTGTCTCTCATTCTCTCTCTCTCAAATAAATAAATAAAATCTTTAAAATAAAATAAAATAAAATAAAAGCTTCCGTTTATGTGCTTTCGAAGTTAATTATGAAATCTCTAATATATTAAATTTAAATAATTAAAGCTAATAGGAATTTAGAGGAATTATGGAGAGGCTGTGTGGGAAGTGGGGAGTGAATTGCACAGCTTTCTTAGAAATATGAAGTGTACCTCTGAGATGTATAGAGGCTTAATTTTGCCTTTGTGGTAAAGCAGATTTAAGCACTCTGCTCCATGCCCTCTCTCTGTTGAACTCTGCCCAGGTTGTCACTGATCTTTTAGAAAGCTCCCTAACATGTTAGAGAGGGTAGAGGAGGGAAAAGGTGTGAAACAATTTAGCAGGAAGAGAAAGAACCCAAAGAAGGTCTGCTTAGGAAAACAGTTTCAAACTCTACCTTACTTCCATTAAAAGCCCTATGTCCTCCCACCTTCTTTTCTCACCTGAAATCCCAGCAACACACATCAGACCTACTACTTTTCTTGGAGGTGAAGAAGTTAGTTGTAGAACGGGGTGGGGAAGTGGGTGAGACAGGAGTCAGCTTAGAGCTCCCCCTAGAGGAGGGCATGTGGCTAACATACAAACCCAGACCCTGGGGATCCGAGCAGTCTATATAGCACACAGGGCAAACTGTATTTTGTTCTCCCGTGTGGGCTGCTTCCTTTCCTGTGGTGAATGTAGGGCACTGATCAGTTTTCCCAATCTAACCCTCTTGGCCTCGCTTCCATTGGAAATTCCTCCCAGATTCTGACAACAGGTTTTCCTCTAGGCTTGATGCTCTCTGATACTGTGATGGTGACCTTTCAACATATGTGTAGCTGTTTTAGGGTGAGGTTGGAGGAAGTTGCTAAGCAGTCTGGGTTTTTTGTTTTTTTTTTTGTTTTTTTTACATTAAAGAGTAAACATTTTAGATGACTAAATAATAAATCAGAAATTCTTAAGAAAACACTTCTAACTTCTTTACCTAAAATCCATCTCTAATAGGATATAGTGAATTCACTGTACCCAATGAGAATGGCAAGTGATTGACTTTAAGTTACACTAGATTATCTGTGTTTCTCAAAACAAATACACTGCATTAGGTACTTTATGTAGAAGTAGAAATGTCACGGTGTGTATGGATATATATATGCGTGTGTGTGAGAGAGAGAGAGAGAAAGAGGGAGGGAGTGAGGGAGAGTCCCATGTGTCCACATGTGTCTGCCTTTGGAGCCTCTAACTCCAAGGGCTCATAATAAGTGATTCTATTCTCCTTCCATAATTTGGTCCGTCAGTAGTTTTGGTCTCCCTCTACAATATTTTTTGCTGATAATTTTCTTTTCTTTTCTTTTTTTTTCAGTTTCTTATTACTCTACAGATTTCAACTTCTGAAATTTTATACCTGAAGCCTTGCCATGAAATATTCAAAAGATGCTCTATTTCATGCTGCTGAATAAGCAGTTTGTTTATGTTCCCCTGGCAAGTATGCCGCACAGCATTGTTTCTAGGAAAGGGGTTTATGTGGGATCATTAAAAATTCCATTTTCATAACACGGCTGCCCATTCAGCCCCTGATACTTGTAGAAAACTATTAAATTGGAGATTACAACCAAACACGTCAGCAAGTGGTCTTCATTTCTATTTCGCTCGGATGAAGACTTTTAGGTATAAACTTCTCCATTGTCCTTCAAAATGACTCTTTTTATATATCTGTCCTTTTCTTCTTTTCGGCTTTTTCACCAAAAAAGAACAAGTATTTCTTCTTTCCAAAGCCAGCCACTGTGCTGTGAGTCTGAGCCCTGCGTTCTCACTCTTCTGAGCTCCCATGCTCTAGCAAGAACATTTCCTTCCCAATGGTTTTAATCTCCTTTCTCACCGCACATTTCTTCTCTTCCTTCAAATACACACTGACCCCCATCTAGAAAACAATTTTTTCCTCTCTTTACTTGACTCTTTTGATTACTCCAGCTGATCTGAAGAAGCTGCCTTCGCTTTTTTGAACCATCAAATTTTGATTTTAATCCCACATAATCTAGTCTAAACTTTCTGATAATATGGAATATGCAGCCAAGTTTACCAACAACCTCCTGATGGCCAATTCTGATATTTTTCTCATTCCTCTTTATCTTTGCAGTGGCACCTACTGACTCTCCTTATTCTTCACTGTTGAATTCCACATTACTTTATATTGATTTCCCTCTTGGTTCTTAATCTGTGTATTTTCTTTTCCTTTTTCCTGCTTGGGGCCCCTACATGTGGCCACTTCTACTATTAATTTCTTCATAACAGCACCTCGGCTTTTTGCTCCTCTTTCTTTAAATTCTTTACCTTAGAGATCTCACCCATCTCCAGGGTTTTATTTTTTAGAATTCACCAGCCATTCTGGGGATGGGTTATAAGTTATTCTATATACTTTCATAATATCTCCTGACCTTCATTCTGAATTTGCTTCTTCCTGTGGAATTATTTTGTGTGAGGGGCCTGTTTTTAGTCCAAAAAGGCAAATAAATAAATAAATAAAAACAAAAAGCAAACAAAACAAAACAAACAAGCAAACAAAAACCGAAGGCAGAACAAAATAAAAACAAACAAAACTCCCTCTCCCCCCAGCACTCCACAGAATTTATGACCCTTCCTTCGAAACGAGTCTTTCTACTTCAGGTTAATATATTTGTGATATTGTTGTTGGTAATTCCTTCAGTCTATTAGGCTTCACACGGTGGTTGTGTTTGGCTCCTCCCTCCCACTTTCTCCCAGTAGTCCAGTGGTCTCTGAGGCCACCCAAGAAGGCAAGAGAAATGGGCTAGTAGTCCGGCTTTCTGGGTAGCGTTCTAACAATGAAGACTTTTGTGTATGACTGCGACCCAGCTATTGATCAGAAACAGCTAGGTAATTTCTGGTACCCTGTGCAAAACGGAAGTGCAGCCCCGCCCCCCTTCAAAAGTCATTAAGAATTTTAAAGGTGTCAAGCAGGGCGTTAAACCGAATGCTGGGTACATTTAAGCATGGGTCCCCGTGTGGCTTCGCCAGTCACAAGCCCCTGATGTCAGCCTTGCTCTTTATCTTCCTGGGCCACAGATTCCCTACCAGTTAAAGAGGTTGACCTAAGTGCTATCGAAGGTAACATCCCATTTTGCTCTAAAATTCAGTACTTCTAAGCTTGCTTTCTCTGCATCAGCTCCTGCCTCACGGTCTCTACGCCCCCTTCCCACCTCGCTGGTTTGGTAATGCCTAAATACTAGAAGGTGGGGTTTTTTTCTTACCTATTTCCAACCTAATCTCAGTCCATCCTGCTTGGGTTATTATCTCTAAACATTATTCATGAACCGAAGGCTCAAGTTCAAACTTTATTTATTCATCAACATGGCATCAACACATGAGTTTAGGGGGAGTACAATTCAGTCTATAACTCGCTATTCCTTTACGCGAGTCTAAGTGCATGGAGGGAAAGCTCTGCGCAAGCTCAGCGCATAGAGGCATTATAGGCACCCTCCAGTGGTAATGGATGAGGGAATGCTCTCTTTCTGTCAAACTCGCAGCGCCCTGAACACGTCTCACCTGTTCCCTTCTGTGCCTTTGTTTCTGTTGTGCGTGGCACACAAAGCCGGCTTACTCTCTGGCAATGCCCTCTCCTCTTTACCTCTGGCTGCCAAATCTGCCCCGTTTCAAACTTCCACATGAAAGCTCACTTTTGTCGCTATTTGCAACATCTTGTCCTTGATTGTGACCTCTCTTTCCTCTGAATCTCAAAAACACGTAAGGTCTTCACCACCCATTTAAGGTTGTATACACGCAGCCTTGCATCATGCTCTAACTTGATCCTTACATACCTTGCCCCTTGCCATCCCAGAGTCTCTGGGCTCCTCTCGGGAAGATAACACTGAATCCTAGATCGGCGCTTCTCAAACCTAATGTGTACAGGCTCCCCTCGGGGCACTTGTTAAGTCTGAATTTTGATTCAGTTGCTCGGAATCAGAGGAGGGACCTGGGATTCTGCATTTCAAGCCAACTCCCAAGCGTGCTGGTACTGCTTCTCCGTGGACTTCATGTTAGGCACAAGGTGCTACCTTCTTGGTCGAAAGCATCCCCTTTTCTCGCTCACCGTTCCCTTACAAACAAGAGGCATGTAGATATTTTCATAATGGATTATACTGTATTGATTAACCTCCTCTTAACCTTCATGTATTAATTCACCCTAGACCCAGGGTGCTGGGCAAAGTGGAAAGCTGTGATCTCTGGAGTTCAAGTCTGGGAAGGTAACATTTACTTAGACATTTATGTAGCTATGTATTCTTTGTTAGGGGACCACGGGGTAAAGTGTATAATAAAGCGGCAATTCCAATCAGTGAAAGTTCAATTTTTCTCCCCAACATAAAACTTTGTAGGACTATATTTCTAAGAGGAGGCTGAACAGACGTCACCGTGGGTTGGAAGGAGCAAGCACAGAACACATTGCGTTCATTCTTTGAACATGCAGGGCACTTACTTCATGTGAAATTATTTATCTCTTAGAATTTACTTTATTCTGGAGGAAAAATATAAATGTCTTTAGGGGATTTAGTTTTGTGAAGCCTATTCTTTTACTCTTGTCCTCACTTTAGACATAACATAACTTTTGAGGCATTAAATTCTAATGAATAAGAACACATTTTAAAGCCCTTTCTTTGTATTTTATTCAGTAGCTGACTTTCGTTTCCTACAAAATGCTTTCTAAATTCAGTTTCTTATCATGGGTTCCATCCAGAATAAAATATATACTGCCCCTGGAGCACACAAGCTGTTTATGTACCAGGCCAATATATCTCAGGGAGAGGTCTGCATGATTCATAGGCTGTAATTTAAAAAAATAAAAATAAAAACCCAACTCCGCATCAAGTATTTAGAGCTGCTCAGTGGGAAGAAAAGGCGGAAAAAGAGAAAAGAAGGCAGCTTATTAATTAGCTCCTTTTGCTTTGAACTGTGCATTTCTATGCTGTTTTCAAGCCGTGTATTTTCACATATAATACTGCAGAGCCCATTCTGGCTCACGTTTTAAAGTCAAATGGAAGAAAGAGAGGGCTGGGAAGATGGAGTGATTTTTTTTTTTTTTGGAACTAAATTCTCTTACAACATTTTTCAATAACATGTTCCTGGAGGGGAAGAAGAGGGTATCTCTAGTTACTACTTTTTCGAAGAATGCACAGAAGATGGAGTTGGGCAGAACAACTGGCAAGCTTTTGTTTGGAAAGAGGGCCCCTTCATGGGGGGGGGGGCTTCCACCAGGGAATTCTTGTAAGTGGTCTTCAGCCTGCCTTTAGCAAAGCACTGACATTATGATAGGTCCTAACCATATAGATGCTCAGGATTGCTGAGCCATCTCAACATCCATCCATTCAGGCACCCTGCAAAAACCAGGTCCCAAATCTCCTAGATGGTACAAGTTCAAAGACAAAGGACTTAGACCCAGCTTAGAGCTTAATGGTGAGCAGCTTAAAAGCACTGGTGGCAGAGCTGAGTGTGACATGCCCGACAGACCTGGGGATCAATGCCGTGACGGAGACAAGACATGACCACCAGACTAGCTTTTTCTTCAGCTTGAAGTTCTCACTCTCGCTCTTTCTGCCAGCCTCCTGAAGGACACAGTGGGCTTGTTTATCCAGTTCTCAACCTTGCCAATTGCTGGAAACTCAACTCTGCTAATTCTTGGCAGGATCAAAGTCCAGTAACAGCTTTCCCACTCTTATTGCCAATGAAGATAGTTAGCTCAGTATAAAGTTTCCTTGGGCCATGATATTACATGATGATATAAGCCTTCTTTGGGTTTATTATTGGTCCCTTGTATTACCTTTTGACTAATTTCAAGTGAGGGCTCAGTTCTCAGCAAACGAGAAGCCTGGGGATTGATTGATTGCTTCACCCACCCACCCATCCATCAAATGTCAGTGGAATCCTTACTATCTGATACGCAGTACTTATACTCAAGAGGGTCACAGTTGAGAGGGGAAGATAAGACCAGTAAGATGAAGACTGCAATGCAGTGTGACGGGTAGAGAGAAAGTAACTAACAATGAGCGGGAAATCCCTTAGGAGACATTCTAACATCAAAGTGCAAGAGCAGCCAGGGGCCACCCTGCCCACCTTCAGGGGGCACTGTTCACATTCCACAGTAAGTGAATGACACTTCCTGAAGATGTTTAGTACAGTCTACTCAGTCTGTGGAGGGATAAGGGAAACTGGGTTTGCCAGATAAGTTGATGTTGACCAAGCTCCCAAAGGCTTTAATATGGTGCTAGGAAGATTGTGTCTGTGAGCTATAGATGGGGGCCGGGGAGAGTAGTGGTAGGAGAAATTTTTGATTAACAAGGTTAGGAGGGACCAGAGCTTTTGGAGTTTTGTCTGCCATGCCAAAAGAGTTTAGGCTTCATTTCAGTGGAAAAATAAATCCATTTCAGTGGATTTTCAGCAGGAGAGAGCCCTGGTTATTGGTGTAATACAGAGGGAGACTGGCAAAGCAATGTGACCCTAAGGTCTTTAAAGGACATTTCAAACCCCCAAAACTGTGCTGCCTACTCCTAGCTCCAGGTGAGCACAGAATAGGGCTGGTGTAAATCTAGAGAAGGAAGGGCTGACCCTCCCTGTGCAACCCCCCTCCCCCAGACACTTCACAGTTTTATTGAGGTTTATCATGGCCAGTACCCTGAGTGGCTCTTAATGATGTTCATAGCCTGTGAAGGTGGAAGTTCTCAAACTAGTCAGAGTTTTCTCACTAGCTATTCGGGTTCTTGTATCCTTAAGCAGAACTGCATAAAACTCTGACCCAACCAGCCTTACCATCAGAGAGTAGCTTTGTTGAATTTCTCTGGGAAGCTAACCTTGCTTAATAGCTTCAAGAGTCCAAACTACTGATGATATAAAATGATACTGCAGCACTGAGGATACAAGAATGAGGTCTTCATGCTTTTCCTGTGCTTCTACTATATGTGAAATGCAGTGAAGTTGTAGCCAGGGTCTCCCAGCACGGTAAGGAAGATCTTACTTTGTAAGTTATCCTGACTCAAGCAATCCCGGTCTTGCCTGAGTTCTTGCACCCCTAATGATCATCTCCAGTGAATGGGAAGTCTCACTTAGGATCCATACTCACTTCATCACTGATTTTCAAACCATGGTCAGACCAACTGCATCAGAATGACCAGGTGGTGCCCCTTCAAATGCAGCATCACAGTTGTTGACCTTACGTGCTGGATTAGACTATCTGCTGGGGGAAGCACAGGAATCTGTATTCTAACAAGCTCTCTGGCCTCAGTGATTTTTATAGTAAAAAAATTCTGAGAACCACTTCATGACTGTTCCTACTGATGGTATCATTAAAATTATGATGTCATGTCAAAAGATGCTACATGTAAAAATAATTATCCATCTTTTATTTTCCAATTAATGAATTACTTGTTGGAATCCATTCTTGGAAAGCATGTGTATTTTGTTGACAACTCCACTATCAAGGTAAATGTGGTTATGTCAAGGCCTGAGAACCACTAAGTATGTATAGAATAAGAAAAAAAAAATAAGAAATTGAAGGTTCTTTTAAACTGAAGTATTAGGTGGGGTTCGTGAAGCTTCAACGATGAAAGACTTAATGGGACCATGTGGTGACAATCCAAGGAATGCCAGCTGCCACAAGAAGCTGGAGAAGTCAAGAAGGGATACCCCTAGGGATGCCAGAGAGAGCAAGACCCTGAGAAACTGAGCTGGGACATCCTCCTCCCAACAGTGGGAGCAATAAGAGAATCAGCTTCTGGGTTTTAAGCCACCAGGTCTGTGGTAATTTGTTAGAGCAGCCATAGGGGACTACTACACTGGAAAGAGCATCATTTCCTGACGACCCACCTCTAGGGAAGGTATCTTTATCAAAGGAGGAGAGACATATGCAAATACATTTGTAACAACAACTTAATAATGTTCTATGATGACCTCAGAGACGCAGAGAAGATGGTGGTCTCTTGAGGGAATAAAACATTACTTTATTTTATTATAAAGATTTATTTAGGGGTGCCTGGGTGGCTCAGTCATTAAGCGTCTGCCTTCGGCTCAGGTCATGATCCCAGGGTCCTGGGATCGAGCCCCGCATCGGGCTCCCTGCTCAGCGGGAAGCCTGCTTCTCCCTCTCCCACTCCCCCCTGCTTATGTACCCTCTCTCGCTGTCTCTCTCTCTGTCAAATAAATAAAATCTTTAAAAAAAAATAAAGATTTATTTATTGATTTTAGAGAGAGAGAGAGCGAGCACGAGTGGGAGGGGCAGAAGGAGAGGGAGAGAGAATCTCAAGCAGACTCCGTACTGAGTGTGGAGCCCGATGCAGGGGCTTGCCACCCACGGGCCCCATTAAACACTATTTAATTAAGAGTTAACCCTTATCTGATTATGTCATAGGAACGAACATCTAAAGCAAAGCCTGAAGGAGTCACCTTTAGCCACAATGACCACTTTTAGAGACAAAATTTCCCTTACTGTGTGTTAGGAAATAATTCTCCATGGGTCTCTCATGGCCCGCATTTCACGAAAGCAGCATGTTAGGAGGCAGTGGCTACTTTTGTTCTTGATTATCTTTTCAATGATGTCTGTATAGTGAACAGACTCAGAAGATAGAGCCAGTGTCTCTCTCTAGAGCAAGCAGATTGATTTACAACCTTGTAAGATAGAGTATTTGTCTTGCAATAAAGGGCAAGCATCCTTATTGTCCATTAGAAAAGATTTAGGTTCTTCTGTCATGCAATCCTGGGTTCTTCTGTAATGGGTTAGACTGTGGGTTCTTCTGTAATGCAACCCATGGTGTGTGTAGGCATGAACTGGACTTCTCCATATCACCTTCTGGGAATCAGGGTTCCAGGAACTGACGCAAAGGCTGACTCTCTGTCTACTACCATTGTTGTGAGGTATACGGTTGTTTGCCTGTGACCCAGGAGATTTTTGTCTTCTGCTAGCATCCATGAGACTGTGGCAGGATAACTTATTAGCTTGAATATAGGATAAAATCCCAGACCCTTTAATGTTCTTGATAGTATGGCTTTAGGAAGGGAAACTGAAGACATACATCCCATTCATGATTGGTAGAGTTCTTTCTCTTGACGGTGTACTTAAGCAAGTACACCGTCAAGATATTCATCTCATTTACACAACCCAGAATTCTATCTTCCTGGGATGAAGTAACCCCTCTAACAATAGACATCTGTTTATCTACTTAAAAAACGATATGGTGGAAACCTTTACATTTTTTAAACTCACAGGCAGTAGTACTAAAAAATGGCTGTAATTTTCAGCTGCAGTTCTCTGAGGATTGAGTCAGCATGTAGAATATGTGTTTACCAAGAGCATAACCCCGCAACTTTCCTCAAACCCAGTAGTTTATTGTTAGCTGTGCTTCTGATCAAGAATTTCACCTCTAATAAATTATAGAAATTAGATTTAAAAACATGAGTCAATGTGTAAAAACTAGGGACTTAAATTTATTAGCAATTATTAGCAAAATTATTCTTCAAGTCCTATAAAATAGCATACATATGTTATCCATACTGATTATATAGAAACTCAGCTTACTAGGAAATGCAAATAGAGCATATACTATATCCTTAATCACTTCTACAAAGTCCCTTTTCACAGATTGTGGGGATGAGGTCATGGAAAACGTTATGGGGTCATCATTTTGCCTATCAGTCTCCCCATCCACACCACTCTGAAGATTCACATCTATCCCAAATGCAAAATGCATTTATGCCACCCCAATGCTCCTGAGAATCTCAACCCATTACAAAAGCAACTCAAGTCCAAAGTCTCATCTAACTACCATCAGCTTAAAAGTCCCAAATCTCATCATCTAAATCATCTACCTTCAGTATAGATGATACTCTGCATAAATCCACTCTGCAAACAATTCCTCTCAATCTGCAGGCCTGTGAAACCAAAGAATAAGAATTATCTGTTTCTAAGATACAATGCTGGGACAGGCATGGGATAATAGTTATAGACATTCTGGTTCAATGAAGAAGAAAATGGAAGGAAAAGGGAAGTCACCAGTCTCAAGCAACTTAGAAATCCAGCTGGGCAAACTCAAAATGTTTCAAGGCCTGGGAATAATCCTCTGCTCTCTGGAATCATCACCTTCTGGGTTCTTAGTTCTCCCTTCAGAGTTATGTGTGTTGATTAATTTCTATTTGTGTATTTCCCAAAATTCATTTAGTTATTTATTTCCATTGTCATTCCAATGTGGTTGGAAAACATACAGATAGATATTTATTATTACTCTCTTTGTGTTAATTAGATATTTTCTTGTATACTATTTTAATTTCCTTTTTTAAAAAATTATATTGTTTTTAGTTTTTTATAAGTTATTATTCAGGGGATCAAAATTAATCTTTTAATTTAAAACAATCTAATTTGGATTGATACAAGCTTTATTTCCATAGTGTACAGAAACTCTGTTTTCTTTGTTTCCATAGTATACAGAAACTGTTTTCTTTGTTGCTATATACTTCTGTTCACTCCCAGCTTCTTTGTGCTTTTATTGTCATACAAATTACATCTTTGTACATTGTGTGTCCATTAACACAGGGCATAGATTATTACTTTATCCAGCTATCTTTTGGATCAGGTAGATGAAAAGAGTTACAAACAAAAATATATTTTTACTGCCTTTGCAATCACCTATGTAGTTACTTTATTGGTGATCTCCATTTCTTTGCATAGATTCTAGTGTTCTGTTTGCTTGTTTGTTTCTTCTGTTTTTTTGTTTGTTTTTTCATTTTAGCTTGAAGGATTCTGTTTAGTATTTCTTGTGGTATAAGTCAACCACTGATGAATTCTCTTAATTTTTGTTGGTTTGGTAGTTTTTAAATTCCTCCTTTATTTTTGAAAAATAATTCTACTTGGTTAATAGTCAGCACTTTGAATTTTGTATCCCCACTTCCTTCTGGCCACCATTATTTCTGATAAGTCTCTTGTACGTAAAGGATTTTTTTTCACTTGCTGCTTTCAAGATTCTCTCCTTGTCTTTTGACAACTCATTGTGACAAGGAGATATAAAGTATGGGTGCTTTTGAGTTTATCCTACTCAGAATATATTGAGATTTTTATTTATTTTTATTTTTTAAGATTTTATTTATTTATTTGACAGAGAAAGAGACTGTGAGAGAGGGAACACAGCAGGGGGAGTGGAGAGGGAGAAGCAGGCTTCCTGCTGAACAGGGAGCCCAATGCAGGGCTCGATCCCAGGACCCTGGGTTCATGACCTGAGCCGAAGGCAGATGTTTAATGACCGAGCCACCCAGGCGCCCCATATATATTGAGATTTTTAAATGACAAGATTAAAGTTTTTCATCAAATTTCAGAAGTTACTGGTCTTTCTTCAATTTTGTTGTTGTTGTTCTTTTACCTTTCCTTATGGGGCTTTCATTATACATGGGTTGGTATGTCTGATATTGTCTCACAACTCTCTGAGGTTCTGTTCATTTTTCTCCATTCTTTATTCTTTATGTTCTTCCAACTGTATAATTTCAATTGAAATATAGTCAAGTTGGCTAATTTTTTCTTCTGACATTTCAAATCTGTTAACATGTCTAGTGAATTTTTTCAGTTGTTATAATCTTCAACTCCAGAAGTTTTATCTGGTTATTTTTATGCGTTCTATGTATTTAGTGATATCCTCTATTTGGTGAGACAGAATTTGTATAACTCCCTTTAATTTTTTTACACATGGATTGCTTTGATTCCTTAACCATATTTTTAATACCTGTTTTAAAGTCTTTGTTTAGTTAAGTCTAAAATCTGGACTTCCTCAGGAACATTTTTTTATTGACTGATCTTTGTTTTTCTGTTCATGTGTCATAATTTCCTGTTTCCTTGCACATCTCATAATGTTTTTTGTTGAAAATTCAGTATTTTAAATAATATAATATGGTAAGTCTGGAAATCTGATTTCTCTCTATCCTTCTTTCCACAAGGCTTTTTGTTTGTTTGTTTGCTGTCTCTTTCTTTGTTTAGTGACTTTCCTGGACTAATTCTGCATAATCTGAATTCTTTGTTATTTGCGGCCACTGCTGTCTCTGCTTGGTTAGCCTACTGGTCAGTTAATGAACAGAACCAATAAATCTCCCAGATTTGGGATGCCTGGGTGGCTCAGTCAGTTAAGCAGCTGCCTTCGGCTCAGGTCATGATCCCAGGGTCCTGGGACAGAGTCCCGCATCAGGCTCCTTGCTCAGTGGGGAGCCTGCTTCTCCCTCTGCTTGCTCTGCCTGCTGGTCCCCTGCTTGTGCTCTCTCTCTCTCTCTGACAAATAAAAAAATAAAATCTTTAAAAAAACATAAGCAAACAAAGAAAATATCTCCCAGACTTTGCAGAGGAGCTCTTGGTATGTGTTGAGGCACACCTTTAATGCTCCTGCAGACAGTTGACACCTCTGCCTTAGCTTTCACAGAGCCTTATGATCAGTCAGAGATGAGAGATCAGGACCTTCCAAGGTCTTTCCTGGGTATATGCATAGTACTGCATCTATGCCTGGTCTTCTAAATTTCTAAGAATATGTTGGAAGTTTTAAAAGCCCTCTAGGAACATCCCATTACTGTTTTTTTCCTTTTAAATGTTTTGGCCAGTTTCTTGTTGGCTCCAGCTGGAATCATTGCCTCAGGCAGCTGTGATGTTAAACAATTGCTGATGATTATTTTCTACAGATGTTTGTACAAAGTGAGCTCTGAACTATAAACCCGTTCTGCCCTACCCAGTGGCTGCTAGCCTACCAAACCAATAGTGGTTGTGAGGCTGTTGGTTTTCAAAACTGCCCCAGAACTGGGGGGAGAGGGGTGGGGACGAGCCAAGTTAAAACACCACAACACCCGTTGTTCTTACCAAGATCCAGCTGTGTTTCTTGTATAGTGCTCTTTAGATTGTTTTAAGCTTTTGGTTCATTTTCAGGGTTCTGAAAAAGTAAGTTTTGACTATTTTTACAAGTGTTGCTGTTGATTTAATGGAGGGGGTAGGTTTTCAGAGTTCCTTACTCCACTATTCCAGAAATGCTTCTTCTGTCTTATTTTGCTTTACTCACCTTTCGGGGCACAGGTTAGTTGTCAATTCCTTTAGGAAATCTCTTGGTTTGTGTCTCTCCTATATCTCCCAGAATACCTGTACTTTTCACATGTGTTTCTCAATTGCCTGTTTCATATCTATCTCTTCCAGAAACTTCTAGGTGCAAAGATCATGTCCTGCTTGCTCTTTTATCTCCAGTGCCTAAGAAAGTGCAAGGTGAAATGGACCCTATTATTGTTGAATGAACAAATCCATCTTATTTTAAAAATGCAGCAGCTGAAATAACCAATTAATTATCCAACAAATATAATTTTGCTAGTCTCAAAATTTGTTTAGAGTTTTAAGTCTATAGGGTGATTCTTTTGGGACATACTTTATATTTTTACAGACTGAAAATATCCTTGATGACAAGATGGATATTTGCCTGTCTTTGCAGACTTTAAAGAAAATGCACTTGACCCTAAAGAATTTCCATTTCTTTCTTTCTTCTGTCCTCTTCTATATGTCTATCCTGACACAAGAATTGCCAAGATCAGACATGAAAGGGGAAAGCAACATAAGGATGCTCTTAGTAGTGCATGTGGAAGGGAAAAGGGATGATCATACTTTTTCCCTTGGTGATGAAGGGGTGGTGTTTATAGGCTGATTACATGAATATGAGTTTCATGATTTTTTTTTAACTCTAGCACCAGCAGCAGGGTTCCTTCAGCAGAAATCCTTGATTGAGGAGCTAAAGGCAATGAGAAATAAGTGTAGCTGGTAATTAGACACTTTGAATGAGCAGAGTGGGAAAATGAGCCACATAGAACAGCAGGGACTGCCTATACCCTTTTTGATATCTGACAATCCAAATTTGAAGACTGTAGAGGCAATAGACACACTGTTACTCTCTCTGGACAATTTTGATTTGGGAGTCTTGTCAAGCCAATGAAAATATTGGATAAATCAAGTAAAAAATGAATCACCCAAACAATACCCCATTCTTTGGTGTGCTTTCCAAAAAGTATTGACAAAACTACCTGGATGTTGAGTCTGATATGTCTGATGTATTCTATTATGTTATATGAAACAAATTCATAAAGAGAATGGTATTGACATTTTAATTAGCTGCTTTCTTTTTCTTTCATGCTTTTCTTTGTTACTGAAATGGTAGCCGACTATTAACAGCCTAAGAGCACAATAACATATTCTGGTACAGCATAATACAATCACTTAGAATGCAGTGCGTGACTGATCTGGTGATCTTTGTTCTGTATTCCTCTGCCACAAACTCAGCAAAACCGCATTTGTACCTGATGCACTTAAACTTCTCTGGTTTATAACATTGTCTCAGCGCAAGAAGATTAGTAACCGAGTCAAACATTAAAAGGTAAAAGTACATGTATATTCTCTTCTGCAAGTCATCCATCCAGAAAATAACTTGTATGATTTGAAAGGAGCACGCAGCACATGCAGTAAGCCAGAAACAAAGGTTTCAAATACAGGGTGTCAAACGTTTCATGAGACTCAAAAGTGCAATCATTTATTCAGATTATTATTATAACTTTTAATAAATCTGCCTGATGAACGCTCAGATACTTTTACTGTTTTCTTTTGTGTTTGTCTGTTTTTGGTGTGTTGTCAAAAGGCTTATAGGATATTAATTACATTGGCAGAATCTTAAGAAGTAGTAATTGATTTCTTTTAATTTGTTGTGCAATTAAAAATAATAGTAATTAGAACTTAACTTTCTCTTATAACGTGCCTCTGATTTGTATGGTTTTATTTTCAGGTCAATTTATATAATTATGTCACGGAAGTTATTTCCTAGATTATGCTCTTTTTTTTTTTTTTTTCCTTTAACATTGGTTGACATGTTTGCTCTGAGAAATGTACTTGCTCGTTCAGGGACACATCTGTTGTTAGTCTAGCAACATCATTGTTCAGACTTGATCTAGACTTTGTGTTAGGCCCAGATATATTTCCTGAAAAAAACTGAAAAATGCAAACTTAGCTGTAAACCTTTCCATATCTTGGATATGAGGGACAACAAATTATCATTTAAAATAGATTTTTGGTTCACTTTTCAATCTAGCAGAACGACATCCATTATGTTCCATCAATGACTTGGCATGCATATTAGCTGAGCAAGAGCAGCAGGAAAATATAGGGAGGAAAATTCTACTGTGCTGTTCACAAGGACATATGAGGAAGATTTTGCCTTTCTATGTTCTATCTTGGCCATCATGTTTAGAGCATGCGTGCTGACTATTTGCAAAAGATAGTAAGCCTTAGCCAAAGCAATACAATCTACAAGAGCACACCATTGTAAGAGGCTTCTGGTTTTATACTCTCTATCCTCTGTGTGTATGTGCCTGTCCTTCAGAGTCCTGCACACTATTATACCAGCAGTATTCCTTCTCAGTAGTACGGACTGTCACACAGCATAGGAAGAGGTGTTGATGAATGGTGATCTCGAAGTCGCAAAATGCTGACCCAGGCAGTAAACTGAGAGCCACTGATGTGACTTTCAAAGCTCTTTTCTATGAAATCATGAAGAAGAACCATGAAGGCTAATTAAACTCTTCTTGAGCTCCCTGGTAGAAATATTGATTCCCAGAAGAAGTTAGCTACTTCTTATTAAAAGGTGATCCAGGAGCCAAGGAAATTTCCCTTCTGTTCTGTTCTACAAGATAAAGAAGCTGAAAATGCTTTCCAGACAGTGACAGGTTATTCATAAAGACGGCTTTCAAACTTGAGGTCATGGCAACACATACCTAACCCAAAAACATCGCTGGGAAATGGTGCCTTCCGTGGTCTATGTGGCATCCTAAGTTAAAAAACACTTTCCAGAAAGAGAATTCATGACTGAGAATTTAATTCACTTTCTATAATACGGATTCCAATTTTCACGGCAAGTTGTTATCTATTTAATAAAAACTGGGGCACGTGTATTCCCTTCATTAAATTGTTTAAGAATTAAAATGGGGTTCCAGTGTTTTATTTATTATTATCTTTAGAAGTTGCAAGTATTAATATTGTATAGTTTCTAGTTTTAGTCATGGATTTATTAAATAAAGGCTTATAAAAGTAAATTACTCAATTTTCATCACCCTCAATTATTTCATGTGATCAAAGCTTCTGATCTTATAAACAAACCGTGACTATCATAACTTTTTAACAATTGATTATTTCCTTTGAAAACATTGAAATTTAGACTATGGGACTTCATAATTTCAAAATAAGGATATGGATTCTTAAATGCCTAGAGGAGTTTATATGTTTCCCCTTGGCAACTTAATTCCAGGGCAGGACATAAACTCTGGAGGATAAAAAGAATTCACTTGTGTTTAAAAAGATAGAGAGTGAGATAAGAAGGAAGACTCATCCAACCCTCAGCTGGTCCAAGACAAACAACAAAGAATGCTTCATCTAAAAATTCTGAAATCTCATGCACCAGGGAAGAATTTTTCCAGGAGGAAATAAACATGAAATTAAACAGATTAAGAAGTCTTATAGAATTGGAGGGGCCCTAGGAACTTCCGTGGGTGGGGCTCATGGGGAGAA
Source organism: Neomonachus schauinslandi (assembly GCF_002201575.2). NCBI lineage: Eukaryota > Metazoa > Chordata > Mammalia > Carnivora > Phocidae > Neomonachus > Neomonachus schauinslandi. The sequence continues at coordinate 11,875,649 of NC_058410.1, read as the reverse complement.
ACTCCTTTCCTGTCCTACACTCAGATTTCTTTCTTCTCCTCCCCACCTCTGTGTCCTCACTTTTTCCTCCCCGCCTCCTCCCCCTCTCCCCCGTCCTCTCTTGCCCATTCCACAGTCTGGCCATGCTTTGATGAAGGGAGAGTGGAGTGCCAAATATGTAATGAGGACATGTCGACTCCTCAGTGTGATGGAACGGAAACTGGACTTGAGATGAGAGGAATCGTATTTACTTCCAACTCTTCAGCTTACAAACTGTGTGACTGTGGAAAGGTCACTCAACCTCTCCGAGCTTCAGTTTTCCAAGATGCCTAATCTACTGTGTGGGATTGTTGTGAAGCACAAATAAAATGATGTATGTCAGAGTATTTCATAAACCATAAATGGGCATAATCCAAAGCAGCTATAACTACATTTTATGTTTGAGTTTTGCCTGATACTGCTTCTATTGTTTTCATTTACCTCCTATCAGGATGTCCAGATTCCTTGGGGGTGATCACTATTTCTTAATCATCACAAAAAAAACCACTTAGCACTATTATTAGCACTATGGTTTGTATAGAGTAGAGCAACGATTTTTAAATACTATACTATATTAAATAATAATAAAACAAATCCAGGTCATAAAGGCCCTTGTATAATCACATTTAGGTTCAGAGAGGAGGCCAAAGCATTTCAGGGGGCAGCTCCGGAAGCCCCAGCTTTAGGAGTTGGTCATGTTCCCAGCTTCACCCCCAACCCCCCCTTAGGATTCCCGTCTACACAGTCAGCCAATTTCCCCTTCCCTGTTAGAACATCCCACGTGGTCCTAAAGGGCTGACGTTCCCTGTGTGTCCCTATCTGGGTCCTCTTCTAGCCAATGGTGCCTTGTTAGAATTATACCATACGATGCCTGCAATAATACTGATTTCTCTTCCTTTTTAAGTTCTAAACGTTATACCCTGCTCCTGCTGATTTTAGGAAGAAATAGGACGCTATTTCTGACATTTCTGACTTCTTTGGAAATACATCCCTTCTTATTTTTGTTCCATGAAACAAAATATATACTTTGTATTTCTTGTTAGTAATTTACTGACTTATTATCTGTTTGCAGGCATTCTGATTTTCAAAATTGGAATTTCTGCGAACAGTTTCAAAGACAGAAAATAAGAGTGAAGAAAATCTGTTGCTGCTTTTGGCCGGTGACCGTAACGGAATGAATATTTGCTACTGAGCCTTCAAACACCTCAGCTTTCAACTCCCATAAAATTCCAATCTCACAGGGTGCTGCAACTAGCAGGCACTGAGCAGTCAAGGGGTTAAGCAAGCTTTCTATTTTATGGGCCCTTAAATCCTAAGTGATGTTCTGTGTTGCACATTACGAGGGCAGCCATGAAAGGATATATATATAGCTTTTTTTTTTTTAATTCTTCACATCACCTGAGTGAGATTTTGAAAGCTTGGTAACATCCCAGGAGCAGGAAAAGCATAAAAGCATTCACTAGACACAGAAGGTAGAGTAGATGCATTAAGATTAGTCACCACTTTGGAAAATATGTGTGCATGCACACACACACACGTGCACACACAAAGGAAACAATTTCAGAAAGGTTTCGGGTTTGCTTTTGTAAAAGAAAGTGAGCTCTAGAACACTTAAAGGAATTTTTTAAAATGTCAAGGTTTCTCTATGACATGGGAACATTATCAGCTACGGAAATACCGATTTGAGTTGTACTTCTAAAAATGCAGTGTTGTCATTGTTTCTAGGTTCATATTACTTTTTATGGATATGAAATGTCCTTATGGTTTTGCTCTAAAATAAAGTCTTAAATTTCAAACTTAGATAAATTCCTTGAGATCTTCTATTCTCTAAGCTTTATGGATGTTAGTTTTATTACTTAGCCTTGTAATTCATATTAATATATCATTGTTGAAGTAATAATCTATGTGAAATACTTTTATATTCTGCATTTGAAAGCATTCACTTCGTGGACTGAAAGATTATAATAGGATGATATAAGTGCAGGGAGATGAAATTCATACATATATTTGTGCATAATTCAAGGGTCTCCTTTTTTGTTTTGTAAAAGGAAATCAACAGTCTACTGTGCAGAAATACTTAAAGGCTAACAGCAATAGCAAAAGACCTCCATCTTTCAAATGTAAGACAGTCTACATGTACGTGACAAATACACATGTTCAGCTTTCTTCATAATTAGGAACAGTTTTAAATTGGATCTATAGCCAATTAAAAAAAATCTTACTGTTAGTAGCTCTGTATTAGATATAACTAAAGCAAACTATTCTAATTTGAATTATTCTCAATTGCTGGGCTGGGAAGATACAAGAACAATATTGTTCCAAACCCAAGCTTGTGAACATTGAGTACAAAAAAAATGGGGCTATAGAATACATACCATAAAAGTACATAGCTTTTAGGATTATTATGAGGAATAAAATAATAGTGGCAAATTACATAGCACAAAATAAACACTTAATAAAGCTGGCTATTTTTATTATTATTGATTTACTTATTAATAAAGTGAGGATAGTATCTACCTTTCATTGGTTTTAGAAGGGTTAGTCACATAAGTAATATGCGTTTCCTGTGTTTATTTAAGTGATTATATGGTGTTTTTACCTTCAACCTGTTAATGTAGGGTATTACATTAATCAATGGATTTGCCAATAGTAATGCAACCCTGATTCCTGGTATAAATTCAGTTGGGGTATGCTGAATTATCTTTTCATACATTAGATTTAGCTTGCTTGTATTTTGTTAAGAATCTTCGTAGCTGAATTTATGAATGAATTTCACCTTTAGGTTTTCTTTCTCATACTATATGTTTTGGTATTTAAAAACTTAAAATATATTGGGGAGTTTTCTGTTTTTGTCTATTATATGGAAGAGTTTACTTAAAAATGGAATGACTTGTTTCTTAATTGGTAAATGTATTGTAGCTAATTATTCAACTTATTTGTTATTTGACTTTTTAGGTTTTTAAAATTGCTTTCTTTCTTTCTTTCTTTCTTTCTTTCTTTCTTTCTTTCTTTCTTTCTTCTCTCTTTCTTCCTTCCTCCCTTTCTTTCTTTCCTTCTTCCTTCCTTCCTTCCTTCATCTCTTTTCTTTCTTTCTTTCTTTCTTTCTTTCTTTCTTTCTTTCTTTCTTTCTTTCTTTCT